>NC_084881.1:22018333-22321363 GCF_023558435.1 Drosophila sulfurigaster albostrigata
CAAGTTCAGTAAAGGGAAAAACGTACACTCAGCTAAACAAATGAAACAAGTTAAATTTTAAGACCTTATATAGAGTAAAGCCACAGAAATGGAAAAAACCCAAATACGAACCTACGAACTTATAAATAGGTATGTATGTTAATCCAATAATAATTTATAAGGTGATTCACTTTTGAAACATAGTTCATATTTATTTTTATTGTACCCCTACTTTTTTTTGCGGTGTACTTCTAGAAAGGCGCTATAAATTGCAGTTGAAACTGGTTCGGAAAGAAGGAACCCTGACATTGATAGTCATTTTGCACAGTTATTCAAATTGAATTAATATTGGTGGCTTGATTTTGATTCACTCTCACAAACGATGATTCAACGCGAAAGGCAATTAAATGTGTCATCGTTATCATTTTTCACCATAGCTGACATCTAACTACAGATCAGTTGAAATTGGAATAAACATGTGTATTACACGTGATTGCAGATAATACTTGAGTCAAGTTTATTTGCATTTCCGCTGATTGTTTCAAAATTTCCAGAGGCTCTTTATAATTATTTTAAGTAGAGGAATATTTTTTTGTTCGCAGAAAACTCTATATCATTATGCACATAATTAAGTAAGCTAGAAGTAAGTTTGCGTCATTTTTCCCATAAAATGAGGAGAATGTTATTAACCATGATGACGCTAAATCGAACCACCCCGAAACACACCGTCATAAAGATAGTCCAGCATGTTAGGTACATAATAAGTTCGTCTAAAAATGAGGCCTTGGTCAATGTAATAAACTTAGCACAATCTATTGCATGAGCATGCCTAGAAATCGGCTAAGAATCATGACTTGGCTAGACATGTGCCATGAGATCATCAGGCGAGCGAGCGTTATAAACGTTGTCCGATAACCCGCCTGATAAACAAAAAAAAACAATACAATACAGGCGCCTGCGTTTATAAGTACCTAAGTGGGATAGAGATAACAAATGAGTGTTATGACAAGGGCGCGTCATTTGGGATCTGTTTAATCGCCGCCTCGAAAGCTAAATACTTAAATCAATTTGCTTGTGCATAATAAAATTGTATACTAAATGATTTCTAAGAATTCCATAGTGCAAAAATAAGTTTTTGATTATTGGAGCGGAATCGAAGTTTTCGTTTCTTTGTTTGTAATGCCTTTCATTTTCATTTTTCTTTTATGTCCATATAATAATGATATTTTCAATTATTTCTCCTTATTTCATAATATTTATTGCACAATAAATTTAATGATGAAATAATTTTACTTTTAATTTTTTTATAATATCCAATTATTTTCTTCTTCAACAAAATAAAATGATCCTAAATAATTCCAACGATCGATTAATAAAAATAGTGAAGGAAAAGCTTTTTAATATTATTGGTACTCCTCTAGTAATGTAGTTTTTATTATTATCAGCTAACTTAAATCATTGGTATTCCCCTTGGAATTTATTTTGTTGATAATGAACTTACCAGAAGAGTATCCTCAGCGAATTTGCCACCAACAGCGCTAGGCAGACGTAAAGTGAGAAGCCTTCGGCGTCCTGTGTCTTCTTGATTTCAATGTACTGCGGTACATAGGGAATCACGCCCCCAACTACCATCGCTGTGGCCGCCGCCCAGCCAACAACATGGCTAACCTTAATGTCCAATTCATCGCTGATGATCCAATCCATGTTGTACTCTTATATTATACTGTATAAGCCTTATAAACTGTACTTAATACGACGGATATGTTTGTCGAGGTCGCTGTCTCTGCAGGGGGGTCTGAAGTCTTGACTAGTTGAGAAGAAAGCGGCTGGAAGTTGTTGTTGTTGTTGTTACGGTAATTTCTGTTCTGGTTCCTGTTGTCGTTACTCTCGTTATGTTTTGGGCGTTTTGCATTATACGACGACGACTGCGACAGCGGTGTCAACGTCAGCGTAGGCGTTCATTAATTGCACAAGAGCAGCGAAAGACGTCAGAGCGAGAGGGAGATAGTGTCAGCTGCTTTTGGCTGCTGCAGATGATGCGCTTGTAGTTGTAACTCAGGTAAGTGTGTGTAAATGCGTTTGCAAATGCCCAAAGAGGAAGTTGTTGTTGATGTCGTGGATTACCGTTGCCGTTGTTTTTGTTGCTGCTGCTGTTTTGTAATTCGCTTTGATTCGCTCTTTCTCTGTTGTCTTCACACAAACACACGAACACACATGCACAAACAAACACACAGACGCACACACTGAAAGACACAGCTGCTTTGCCTTCTTTGCCTTTATATACGCTCTTTCTTTCTTTTTGTTGTTGTTATTCTCGCGCCGTTTTGTATTGAATTTTCCAAAATATATATTTTGTCTGTGTGTTTTTGCCACGCCGCGCGCGTATTTTACGACGATGATCTGTCAGCGAATTTTCGATTTAAGCAATATCCTACTAAACTACACCTACAACAGAAGCGGAAGAAGAAGCACCCCTTTTCCATTTCACACACTTTTGTTGTTGCTTTTGCTGCTATTGTCGTCAATTCAATTTGTTTGACTTTTCTCGTTTAATTTTTTCTAGTCTGCTAGTAATTTCGTTAGTTTCTTCGATTTATGTTTCCATTTCGCGTTCCATTAGTTTTCGCAACGTTTGTTTGCACTCGATTCTTGCGCATTGTTTTTTTCGCATGCGAACCTCACGCAACGTCAATGCTTTGCTCAATATTTATTATTTTCTTTTAATTTCACGCGCGACGTTGCTCACCGTTGGCTCGACGTCGACACAACAACAACGTCAACGACTACGACAGCGTTAACATTTGACAGTCGCGCTAACAGGAAGCTGTTGTGCTCACATTGACAATGTTAATTTTGCGACGCAGTGTTACCAGCAAATTTATGTTATATGTGGTATTTACTGGAAAGTACACAAAATAAATTCTAAGTTCTTGAATTTATTTTCTCTAAAACTTGCACAAGATTGAGCTGCGATTGGCATAATAAAATCTTAAGATTTAGTACACGAACTACATTTCAAATTTTAAATTTAAGCCTCGGAAATAAAGTCACCAAGAGCATTTCAGCTTTATACTACAAAATACCAAAAATTTTGCGGACACAGTTTGAATTAAATTTACAAATTAGTTTTAGGATTTTACATTCGCAAAAATATGTAAAGCATTTAATAGTGATTATAGCAATGAAAAATAGAAAAAACACTTTAAACATATGAAAATGAGTTGTATAGAGCTATAAGATTATACTAAAAATACCAAATATGTTGCGCGCACAATTTGAATTGAATTTAAAATTTGCGCTTAATTTTTGCTTTTATTCACGCAAAAAAAATCTGTACAAATTGTCAGTGAATTATCACAGTAAAAACTAAGGATTTGTTGCATAAATTACAATTATTCAATCGACTTTAAACACTAAAAAATTAAGCTAAGCGAGAGTTGTGATTTAGTTCTTCTTTTTCTTCTTCTCGGGATGCGAAAGACCCTGGGATTCTTGATATTGACGCACGATCTGATCCTGAACATCGGGCAGACATGGGGAATAGCGTGAGTACTCCATTGTGAACTCGCCCTTACCCTGCGTGCTCGAGCTATAATATAAAATTTATATTTATAAAGAAATTAGTTTTTTTTTTTTATAAATATACAATTCTCCAAAGCCACTTTAAAATCAAATACAAATGCGGATGTCTACTATAAATTAGAGAAAATCATCCACTTATTACTCACCGCAGCTCGCTGGCGTAGCCAAACATATCGTTGAGGGGAACCTCCGCATAGACGGTGAACCAACCTTCAGTGCCCTCGGTGCCCGTGATGATACCATGTCGCTTGCTTAAGTGTCCCATAACAGCGCCCTGGAACTCCTCAGGCGCTGTGACTTCGACCAACATAATGGGCTCAAGAATTTGCCAAGCGCCCTGCTGGAACACCTCCTTAATGGCGCCATGAGCGGCCAGCATAAATGCCAACTCGCTAGAGTCCACAATATGGTGACCACCATCCTGAAGGCGGAAGCGAATGCCCGACAATTTGTGTCCTGACAACATGCCACGCTCGGACATTTCACGGTAACCCTTCTCCACACCGGGCACAAACTGTTTGGGTACATTGGTTCCCACCGTTTCATCTACAAACTCCAGCAGCGTATTTTGATTTGGTGGCAAGGGTTCCATGATGCCAATAATGCGCGCATATTGTCCAGATCCACCCGATTGCTTCTTGTGCAGATAGTCAAACTCACAGGGACCAACAAGCGTCTCACGGAAGGCGACCTTTGGCTTGCCCAGCGTCACTGGGCAACCATATTCACGCTCCATGCGCTGTGCATAGATTTCCAGATGCAATTCGCCCATGCCCGAGACAAGTGTCTCCTTGACATCGTTGTCGAAGTAGAAATGAAATGTGGGATCCTCTTTGGTGAAGCGTGCAATGGCCTTGGAGAAATTATCACGATCCTTGGTGTTGTTTGGCTTGATCGCCATGGAGACAACGGGTTCTGGCACAAATATGGATTCCATGGACATGTTATTCTTGGGATTTGTGGTGAAAGTATCACCCGAAGCACAATCGACGCCAAACAAGGCGAAAATGTCACCAGCATAGACCTCGTTGACATCCTCCATTTGATTGGAGTGCAAACGCACCAGACGAGCAATTCGCACCTTTTTGTTTGTGCGTGCATTGAAGATGTTGTCGCCCTTGCGGAGCACACCTTGGTAGCAACGCAGATAAGTCAGTTGACCGAAGCGACCTGCCTCCAGTTTGAAGGCCAAACCCATAAAGGGTTCCTTGCCATCGCGCGCCGGGTTCAACACAAATTGTTGGCGGTCCTTGCCCTCCTGCTCGATGTACGCCAGATTCTCTACCTCTCCGGGATTGGGCAAATAATCGATGACAGCATCGAGCAACGGTTGCACGCCCTTGTTCTTGAGAGCTGTTCCCACCAAGACAGGTGTAAAAGTGCGTTTAATGCAGGTTCTTCTCAGCGCTGCCTTGATGTCCACCTCCGTGAAGGATTTCTCCTCCAGGAACAGTTCCCCCAACGTCTCATCAGCATTGGACAGATGCTCGATGAGTTCTTGTCGCCGCTCATCGCTTTCGACGCGCATATCTTGTGGTATTTCATCTAGGCGAATGTCCATGCCGTGTTCGCCCTCAAAGTATATGGCACGTTGCTGCACCAGATCCACAATGCCCTTGCAATTACTTTCCACGCCAATAGGCAGCTGTATGAAGGCAGCATTGTGATTCATCTTGGAACGCATTTGCGACAACACACGATACGGATTCGAGCCCAAACGATCCAGCTTATTAATAAATGCTAAGCAGGGTACGTTGTAGCGTTTCATTTGACGGTTCACTGTCAGCGTTTGACTCTGTACACCGCCCACGGCACAGAGCACCAGAACAGCACCGTCCAGGACACGCAGAGCACGCTCCACTTCCACAGTAAAGTCCACGTGACCGGGAGTATCGATGATATTGATGTTGGTGTCCTTCCACATGGTGTAAGTGGCAGCTGATTGGATTGTAATGCCACGTTGCCGCTCCAGCTCCATGCTGTCCATGGTGGCGCCCACATTGTCCTTGCCACGCACCTCGTGCATTTCCGCAATGCGTCCGGTATAGAAAAGGATACGTTCGGTCAGCGTTGTTTTCCCGCTGTCAATGTGCGCCGAGATGCCAATGTTGCGTATGCGTTCGATGGGCTTGTGCTCCGCATATTTGGCATGCGAGCTGTAGCCGCATTGCAACTATTTGGAATGCATACAATTAGTTATTTCAAATTACATAATGAGCCGCTTAAGCCCATGCTGGAAAAACCAACAAGTTGTATATGATTTTATTCACCTGACGCAACGTGTTGATGGCATTGATGCGCAGCGGCAAGTTGCCGTTTAGCACGCGCGTTATAAGCGACATTTTAGTTGCTTTTTAATTGATAATATAGTCAATTTATATAAAAACACGCGCTACGTGCTGCAACGGCCAAACAGCTGGTTGAGGTAAAGAGTGTTGCAAAACGGTAACGCATAACAAATGCACAATGTATTGTTATCGGTCTGCCACCACACTAGCAGCTGAGTTCAATCGACTGCTTGCTGTCTAGTATTTAAAATACCACAGTAAAAGCGTAGCGAATTGAAATCGACTGCCAACTAATCCGGCTGAATGCTTAGCAAGCATTAACTCTAATTAGGAGGCATGTAATATAAACATTAACAAAATAGCTATAGTTAAATAGATCACATCCATATGTTTGTACGCGAATAACGGAAATAATAAACCGTTACCAATATATTGTTATCGTTACCGCCACCACTTGCTGAACACAATCGATTACTAATCGAACCGACAGTTTTTCTTAAAAAGCGACCAAGCGCTTTATTAAATTGAGCAAGTGAAAAACACACACATTTGAAACGTTTTATTCATAATAAATTCATGGATCAGGTAGTTTGGAATGTTATCATTGAGGTTGCTATTTGCTTGTAGTGTTGATATGTTGACGTCCCGCACAGTTAATAAATAATGTGATTTGTGTGTTCCTTCTTTTTGTGCCTTGAATAACGCACTCTGGATATGTTAAGAAAAACGAGGAGTCGGCAATGGAGAACTTTGGTGGTATGTACACAATTAATACATCAATAATAATACCGTAAATATACATATATAGTAACGAGTTATACACATGTAAGAGAGTTATACAAATTGATTAAATTGGTTAATTGTTGCAACTAAATCATCGATTCAAACGGATGTTTCTGTTGATGTAAGATATCCACGCCATAATTGCTTCGTCGTATCAAGTTTTGGGTTCTGTAAATATGAAATTTGTGAGCATTAATATCAAAATACATTGGAAATGAAACTGGAAAGTTCCAGTTGAAATCTAGACATCATCTGTTGGGATACATACACTTAAATACAATTTTGATAGCATTCTAGATGTGGGTATAGTTTTTTAGACATCAACACGATGCAAAAATGAGTTGACATTAGTTGATGATTGATTGACTAGTTGACTGATTAATTGATTGACTGATCGATGCTTGATGGGGAGCAGGCATATATCAAGATGTATATATGTATATAGAGTTTTGTGCTAGTTTGAATGTAGTATGTATGTACAATGTGCCACACTGAGAGAACTATGCACAAAATACACTGAAACAAAAATAGATAGTAGTCTAAAACTAGAAATCAAACATAGAGATATTTAATCTGTACTTTTATTCAATATTTTATATGCATATCTTTAATGTATTGTTTCTGTGTGTGTGTGTGTGTGTGTGTGTTTCACTTCGAACTTAGCATAATGTATAAATTATAATACATTTGTTTACAGTTTGGTTTTCTTGTTTATTTCTTCATTTTACTGACTTTGGCTAGATTCGCTAAGACGGCTCTTTTATATATAATATTTTCCCCCCCACAAACTCGCACACCATAAACATAAAACCCCATCACACTACTATAAGATCACAGCTTATCCCCAACCCATATCAATATTCAAACGAGCCAAAAGTGCAAAAAGAAATTAATGTTTGTAAACATAAAAACTTCTCTCTAAGATGCATATTGTATCGAATTGACAATGTGGATCGTACTTTATAAAATTCCATTAAAAAAGTGTATACATACATTATCTCTTTGTATTATTTGTATTCTTTGGAATGCAGTTGCAACTATTATTCAGTATAAATAATACTTGTAAAACATGTACCTGAGCCTAAATTCTTTGACATTATTTACGTTTATTTGTATTTATTATCCCGGCAGTAGTTTTATTATTGATTTTATTATTAAAAACCTCTTTTAGTTTTTAAGCAATGCGATTTGCTATTTGTTATCGGACAATAAGTAGAAGTGAAAATTGGAAAAAATACTTTTTAATTTGTTTTCTATTTAATGCACTCTGCTAGGATTTTTAAGCTTCGACATGCCGAAGTTATGTAACTCTTGAAGTTGTCTTGTCGTTTATATTTAGGCATTTGGTAAATGCGACTACTGGCACATCTAAAAAATGTTTACCAAATTCTGTCCAAAAATTCACTACGAATATATGGGTATATATCATTTTATAATGTATGTGGTATATATATATATTTATATAGTTATGAATCATAACTTATGATACTGGTATGTATTTGCGACATTCTTTTGCGTCCCCCATTTCTGATCTACTTATTTTGTGCACACATTTTCTAGTGAAGTTTTTGTTTTCTATGTTGCCCACTTTAAACTGGCGTTATGTTGGCTGGGTTCTGTGTGTTAGCCGCGGCAGCATCCAATTTCCCAGATGCCTCCTTACAGTTGTTGGCCAGATTCGTAGGGGTTGTCGTTGGCATCGTGGGGGCTGCTGCCGTCATCTTGTTATTCGTTTCGATATACTCATCGGCCTCGTGCATGGGCGATAGGCGTGGCGAGAGGGCGGCATTTGTCGAGGAACTGCAGGAGGCATGGTCGAATGCAAATGATTATGTGATATATACAATATACTTTTTCTTGTTATCGTTAATTATTTGTTGTGGGATAATTGATGATGGGTTTTTGGTTTTGGTTTTTTTGTTTTTAATGGCCGCCTAGCGTAATAACTCCTCTCTTCGCATATTTGCTGTGAAGAACACTTACTGATTGCCATTGATTTGACGAACTTTGACAGTGACGGGTATGATCAGTTGCTCGGAGGTTCCATCCTTGTTGATCTGCTGCCAGACCGCAGTGCGATTAACGTCCAAAGGCGGCGTGGCAGCAGCCGGAACGTTGCCATTGTTGCTCAGCTTGTTGCCCGATAACGGTATGTGAATGGTTGTGGCACCCGAACCACCGCCAGGGTTGCCACCATTGTTGTAGCTGGCTGGCTGATGATGATTGTCCTTTAATATAAGACAGGTTTTGTTGTTGTTGTCTTTTTTTTTGATACTCAACTCACAAGCGAGCAAGAGAGAGATAAATAGAGATAGAGAGTGGATAGTGGAGAGGTAGAAAGATCGAGCTAACGGTGATAATTTGGTGTTTGAAGTGATCGAGTGAAATCTTAACGCCAATTTGCCGTGTAGTGTTGTGAAACGTTTTGCTAACAATTTAGTTGTATTTCTTCACTGTGTGTGCGGTTTTTTTTTTTGCCAAATATTTTTGTTTTAATTTTTTTGTGTGTTTGGTATTGGCTTTTTTCGTTTACATCAAAGTCGCTACAAATATTTGTTGTTGTCGTTTGTTTTTTGTTTGCCAATTTCGCTAAAATTGTGTTTAGTGTTAGTTACTTGTACTATGATTTTGTTGTAAAATTATTTAACATGTATACATTTAATAGGTTTACTTGCGCAGACTACTTAAGCTAGTTTTTCATTAACATTTATGTGTGTGTAGACTATATACTATGTCGATATATATATATAAATGTATATGTATAAATACAAATATTGTAGGAATAGCGTAAGTAGAGATAACACATTTCATAATTGATTAATATGCACTAGAAAATAACAGAATTTTAGATAGTAGCATATATAGTACAAATAGGGCCATTAGCGTAGGTACAATTTCGTTTTTTTTAGTTTTTTTTTTTTTTTGCAGTACATAATTAATAATAATAATAACAATTAGAATATTGAGCATTATGTTTTGGAAAAAAATTAGGAAAATAGTAAAATGTTCGTTCATAAGCAAAAAGACATATTTTTAAGAGAAAAAACAAAATGCAAAAAATTCCATGCTACAAATTAAGGGAAAAACATTTACAGAGAATACTGTTGAAAAACACGATCAAAATATATAAGTATAGAGTTGTATAAAACCCCATTATTTAAAAGTATGTAGTATATATATAAGTATGCATTTTTATACAACAAAATGCAAAAATAAAAACAAAGAATCTCTAAAAATAATTTCCAACAAATTAGACACAAATAGTATTTGTATGTAATTGAATTGAATTTCTGTTTTGCTTGGAGTTCTGGAGTTTTGGTGGATTGTGCAGCACTGCGACCGCAAGCGCGAACGTTATGGGCAGCACTGTTCAGAGCAAAGTGTGACCAAGCACTCGTGTTGTTCTATTGTGTTGGGTGTTTTGTTGTTGTGCGTGCAGATCGTGTGTGCTATTTGTTGTGTTTGGTGGTGGTGTGCTCATTTTTTGAGCAAACTACTTTGTGCCTCGAATTCCTTTTCATTGGCATTTGAGATGTTGCACTTGATCTGTGCACCAGCATTTGGATTGGCAGCACCGTCCAAGCCAGCATCAAGGCTGCCCTTCGGTTCGCGCTTGCCTCGTCCACCGAAAAACGGTAAATATTTCTGACAAAAGCCCACCTCAGCGTCCAATTGATGCAGATCATCCGCTGCCGCTCGTTTCGTCATTTCCGGCATAATATCATCCAAAATCTTGAGTTCGCGTCGCGTAAACACAAAGTCCAGCGACTTACGAATGCCAATCATGACGACCAACATAAGGGGGAACAAAATGGAGGTCTGCGGGAAGCTCTTGATCAGCCACAAAATGATCAAGCAGGCCAACTGAATGATCGTAAACAGATGCACGCGCTTGATGGGCACCTAAGGGAGAATCAAATATTTAGTTAAGGAAACAATCGAATTGGGATATTTGTGCGTTCTCACCTGACGCAGGAACATATAGTCCGGCTGATATTTCGCTGGCATGAACATAATCAGTATGCGATCGAAGAATTGCAGACCCTTGAGCGAGGCCACGCCCATGTACAAGAAGACGCCAAACAAGACTGGCATCGGTATGTTTCCGAGCAGCGGTGTCAACAGCACGGAACCACCAATCGTTAGGAAGATCATGATGTGTGTCACACGCTGCTCGCGCACACCCAAAAACTGTGGTTTCTCACCAGGGGCACTGCACTCCGACTCCAGTTTCAATGAATTGACATGATTAATGCTCAGCACGGTGGCAGCCACGAACCTGAAGATGCATTTGGGAAAAGGTGATTAGTCTAAGCAAACAACTCCAACACTCCCTTAACTTACCAGGGAAGTCCCATCATGCTGCAGATGGCTATCAGACCAGACAGCACAAACAGATCCAAATGATAGCCGCAACCCTTCTTCAATTTGTTTTCCTTACGATTGACAATCACCGCTGTAATCTGTTGATCCATGAAGATGAGAATGGTGCCCAGCATGGCAGGGAAGACAGCAATGATGGGTGACCACCAAGGATTCTTCTCGGTGAATGGCGGTATCAGCCAACCACGTGTGTTAAGCGTCGGTTTCAATTCGTGGGGCACTTCCAGCTTCTGGGTGGGCACACCCAGTGAATAGTCAAAGAAGGTCATGGCAAAGATGGCAATTAGCACGCTAAAATCACTGATATACTGTCGCACAATCGAGGGGAAGAACAGAGCGTTCTTGAACTCCTTCAGTATTGTGGAGAGGATGAAGGTGCCGGTGCAAAGCACCACAGACATAAGGAAGACGTTCTCGGTGGGCGGTGTGCCGCAATCGTGGCCAACCAGCGTGCCATTGTAGGACTGGGAATAGAAGAATATAAGGATAAAGATTAAATTGAGGGAATAAGTAAGAGTGCAACAGTCAAGTGTGATCGACCTCGACTCATCTTTTCAGCATGATAAAAATGAAAGGAATTTACAAATTATATTTCTAGTTGCCATCTTCAAAAAAGCTGCCGTAATTTATTTTCACATGATCTGTATTGCAAACGAAAGATCAAATTTGAAGATGATTTCATCTGAGACATCTAAATCTGACAGACAGACCGACTAAAGTAAGCTTTACTTACCTCACAGGAATCCCATTTGTATTTGGCAAACTCCAAGACGCTCGCATTGCTCTGCAACGGCGGCGTGCAGATGCAATCGTAGATGCCCTGATTCACTGGGAAAGTTTTGCCAATGACAACAACATTCTCGATAGCCTTGTACACAAAGATCACGGCAATTAATGTGGCGAAGTTCTCCTCGGTGAAGCGTGTGATATAACAAACTAAGGCGCTGGCATCAATTGCGACCAGCACGACACAAATGACGGCGACCCACATGCCGATCCAGAACCGGAATGTCATGTAGTCCCAGCCTTGTGCCATGGAGAACTCATACACAATGGACTCAAAGACCAGAACTGGACCGGTGGAACCCAAAATTGTCAACGGCTGGCCGGAAAAGAAGCCATAACCCATGCCGCAAACAAACCCAGACACCAGCGATTCCATAGCAGCCATATTCTTGCCCGTCGCCTCCGACAAGAGACCACCAAAGGTAATGATGGGCGACAAGCAAGCGAAATACAAAAAGATCCAGGAGGCAACACATTGCATGGAGAGTGCATCCTTGTAATCACTCAAATACCACGGTATCTTGCGTTTAAAATCATTAATGAGGCCACCAAAGAGACGTCCACTACGCGACAAACCCGACTCTTCACGCAGTCGCTGCTCCTCCTCCTCCTCGTCGATCTCCTCCTTGGGCAACTCTGGCGGACGCTTGCGTACCTCTTGCGAGGGAATCGCAGCGGGTGGCTCAATGCGTATGGTGGGATCCCATTCGCCTGGGGGTAATACTGTGACCGCATCCAAGAACTCATCCACGCCGGCGAGCAAATGATCACGCTTGCGTGCACGATAGGCGACCTCGTGGAAGATCTCATCGGACATCAAGGTGGCCATGGCGCGTCCAATCTCATGGAAATTGCTCTGACTGCCAGGCGGACCCAGCAAGATGAAGATGAATCTATAGCGAAGAAATGTAAATGAGAGAAGAAGCATGTGTCAGTACAAGACTTTAAAACTTCGAGAATAATACAAGATTTTAGCTTACTTTACTTTGTATTTTATAGTTAGTTATATTAAAAATATGTATCTAGAATATTGTTCTCTATTTTGTTATTTTTGTATTAGGAACTAGAGGTAGAGAACTATCGATGGCACTATCGGGACTATCGATGGTTGGCCACTATCAGTAGTTCTCCACCTCTATTAGGAACATTCCATCAAATTATTCTTCGTATTACCTTGTTGGCACTGGCACCTCTGTAAGATCACCCATTACTGCTGCCTGACTCAGGCGTATGAAACAGGAGAGTTGACGCTCCAGAAAGTCGACCTCTCCCACCAAAATGTTGCTCGCCTCAGCGCCTGGGGGAATCTTGCGCATAAAGTGCGTGTTACCCTTGTGTTGTTGCTCGGCAAGTTCGGTGCCGCTTGTTTGTCTGGCCATCGATTGACTGCTGGGACTCTTCACCATATCCTCTGTGATCACAGGCAGATTTTGTGCGGGCCGCAGATTTTTGGAATTTGATTTTTTCTCTACATTAGTCGAGGTGTTTCGAATAATCGCAGAAGTGTGTTTTCGTTTTTTTCAGGTTTTATTTTTATTGGATCGGCAGGCAGTCGTGCAGGTTGTTTGGTTGTTGGTTGGTTGATTGGAAGTTCGTGTTGTGGTTGTATTTAGGTGTGTTTTTGGATATGCATTACAACAACAGCAACGACAACGACAACATAAATTATAAAATTCAATGGAAAAAATACAAAAGTGCATAAAAGTTTAGTTTCAAATAGATCAATTTCAGGGCGAAATCAGAAATGAAAGTGAAAAGAGTTTAACATGCAGAGCTGAGTATTAAAGTGAACTGTGATCGATAAGGGGAAATATTTGTGTGGGTTTGTGAGAGTATTAGTGTTAGTTATGAAGTGTTGCAAAAATATCGATAGTAACATATGTAATCGATAGTAAAGAAAACGATTTACGACTTTAGATAAATAAAGATAAATAAAAAACAAATTCAAATTATATTCTCTTGGAAATACTATCGCACAATCGATAGTTTTGCAACTTTAATATGTACATTAGGAATATTCTATTAAAGTTTGAAAACTCTTGCCTTACTCGTATACTAGGTTCCAATGTTTTTTCTTCAATTAAATCACATGCAAATTTTCAGCTGCTTTTAACTGTTTTTAATGCTACCAAACAGAAAATAAAACTTTGTGTCGTATTTGATTTGCAGCTAATTTTGTTGTAATAAACAAAAAATGCAGACACGCTAAACGAACAGTAAGGGCAACCATAACGATAACGATAACGATAACTTGCTGGTTCTTGGTAGTTCGTAGTTGGATATTGGTTTGGTTTAATGTTGAAGTTTGGTTTCGTTTACCAAGCGCTCTGTTGCTGGGCTTGCCGGGTACCGTTAGAAAACGACCCATTCCCATCGCCAGGGCATTGGAACTGCCATTATTGCCAGTGTTGCCAGGTGGTCCAGGCTCGCTGGCTGTTAGCGATAACGGTGTCGTTGCCAGCAAAGCGTTGCCAGACTGTTCTTCAACTGCAAATTGTTTGGGTTGCATTGTGAGTTCAAATCGTTGCAAAAAACAAATGAAACGAAACGAAACCAAAGAAAACAAAAAAAACAGGATATCTAAGATTGTCTCGCGTTAAGTCTGCAGCATCACGTATACGTAGTGTGGCCGGGACGGTGGACGGGTAGTAGAGAATTCATATATAGTATATAAAAAGTCAAATTTAGAATAGAGACAGAGTTAAAGATGTAGAAAGAGAGAGAGATAGAGAGATAGTCAAACTAGAGCGTGCTATATTTGGTAGGTACACAAGTAAAATAAGTTTTATTTTTGTGGTTAGACGATTACTTTGCACTTGCTGCGTCGTTGGCTGCGATCCTTGCTGGCCAGCTGAAATATGCGAGGGCGAGGCGCCCGCATGGAACCAGGTGGTAACGCCAATAGCGCCCATGTCGGCTTAATGTATCAAGGGCAAGAGAGCAAAGGCGAGAGCAAAGGCGAGAGCGAGCGAATGGTTAGAATGGTAGCCGCAAAAGGCGTTGTACAACACTGGTGATTGATTGATTAATGAGATGTGCTGAATGAATATGCATGATCTTAACGATGCGAGCTTGCTTAAAAGTCGTTTCTCGGTGGGACAGACTTGGACAGCCTCGCTATCAATATTGTATAGTACTCGTATTTTTTTAATTGGGTGCGTGCTCGCTGTACAGCTGTGCTGAGGTGCGTGGAAGCAACAACATTTTGGCAGATCGAGAGATCGGTGTGGAAGTGTGTGAGTCTCTATACCTGTGGGAACAGCGAGATAACAACCACGCTGATCCTTGCTACACACATAGCTCGGCGTCACGGGTGTGTGGCATCCCTCCATGCCGTAATTTGGCGATGTGGCATGCAATGCGTCTGCAGCTCAGTTAGTATAAACATTATGTCAGGACATTTTAGTAACTCATGTATTGTTTTTGGTTTTTATGATTATGATGCGCAACAAACGTACGAGATGAGCTTAGAATAACCTCGATAATTGAATCGATTATTTTTGCTTTGTTCTGTTTTGGGGTACTCACTTTTCGATGACGATTGATTGCGCATATCGGCCAGAGATCTGATGATGGGCAGTCGCGTCTTCTTTGCGTACTCATGCTGATGACGATGGCGTCGCAGCAGTGCATCCTTGACCTTATCCTTGACTCCAGCGGGCAATGTGCCGCTGCTTACCATCTGATCGCAAACCAAATCCGCAACGACTTCCAGATTATTTGCCTCCATGTCGAGCATTACGCTGCCATTGGCCAGCAGGCCACGGAGCTCAAAGAGCGAGTGCAGCGAGAGTGTGGCCACATGTGGCTTGGACCAACGATTGCCGCCCTCTTCGACATCCTCCTCGAACTTGATCCAGCGTGCCGTTTCCTTCCATTCAATCTCGTCGCCCTCTTTTACGAGCATGCCCATCTCGGAGAACAGCGGATGCGATACATGCGAGCCATCGTCCACGTCTTCGCCCAGTATAAATTGTACGCGTTGTGCGGGCGGTGTTGCTAATGGAAGGGCAGGGGTGGTAAAAAAAGGTCAAGAGCAGATATCACGATTAGGTCAATAAACATTAATGGCACTCAAGGAGTCAGCGATGCGTTTGGCCGAAGGTCTCAAAGCTTAATCCGCTTAATTGACCCCATCATTTTGGGGCCGATCCGCACGGGAATTTCGCTCGACTCGACCATATGGCCACTTAGTCGCTGTTTCATTCAGTTTAGCTTAATTTACTTTGGTTAGTAGATGTTGCGAAATGAAAGTGGCAACCTTTGAGACGTGATGACCTCGCTCAACGATTTGCAATGAGTGTTATGAATATTCTTTGAAAGTAGGTGACATTTTTTACTCTTTATTCAATTTTATGAAGAATTCTACTTTTATCCTCAATGATTTGCAATGAGTATTATGAATATTCTTTGAAAGTAGCAGACATTTTGTACTCCATATTAAATTTTGTGAAGAATTCTACTTTTATCCTCTTTTTGAATTGCTCAATATTTGTTGTATTCAAGTTTTTTTAATTACTTAATGCTAATTATTGCTATTAAAACCAGTTCTATCTTATCAGTATTTATTTGCATTAATTATTTTTTGATCTGCGAAGATTTGGAATTTAACTTTGATTCACATTTTAAATAAACAAAAATCTTTTTTATCAGTTCAATGATAAAAAAACTTAGCAAACGTATTTAGTTGTTATCGAAGATTTTGATAGAACAAATTTCAGTCTAAATGAGTAAGTTATTTGTGTTTATCTTTTAAAAGAATTTCGTAAATTGAATTTATCTTTGTGAAGGGTATTACAAAGAGGATCACTTTGAAATTGCCAGGAATTTGTTAACGAATGTGAATTTAAGTCAATTATTTTCATAATTTTCATAGAACTCTTTTCGAATGAACTTGAAATTATTTAATTTAAATTCTGTTAAAATATTTAACACTTATTATTTCTGACACTATGTCATTTTGCATTGAGTTGAATCCTTGAAAATTCATTTATAGTCAGTGCAATTACAGTCAGTCGCCTCATTTGTCAGCCATATGTAACTTTAGGCTCCTCTCTGAACAAGCAGCCCTGATTAATCGAATGACTGTAATTTGTGTATTCTGTTGGCTGCGTTGTCGTTACATCCTGTAATCAGTCTGACGCTTCGACATTGATTGTCGCCTCACATATGTTCTGTTGTTGTCCCTGACCTTCTCCAGTTTCAGTTCACACAATTACAATGGGAGGGGGGAAGGGACAAATTTGTGTTTGCCCACCTGGACGCTCGACTTCCTGTTGCTTGTCGCTGATGCTATCTCTGGTCGAGCCAGCGAGGCTGCCACTGACCGCAGCAGCAGCTCCAACTCCTGCAGAGCCTGTGCCGCCGTGATGATGTTTGCGGCGTCGTTGCGAGTGCCGTCGTCCTCCTGGCACATGGACACCCACATAAACGGTGTGTGCACGATGTCCTGAATGCATTTCGTAGTAATTGACAACAACAACAACAACAAGAACAGCAGTTGTAAATAATAATTAACATTTTCGAGTGTAGTAAATCCAAAGTGCACGCAATGCATTACAAATGTCGGTCAGCTTTTCAATTTTCATGGTCGCACTTTTGAAGTACATTCGGCATCAGCTGATAAGCACTGATAATTTAATACAGCTGTCAAGTCATCACGTTGCCCATACGACGTGTTGACTCATCCAATACACAGACAAACACGCGCCGAACGCTTCGACTTTTGCGGTCGGTGCTTTGCCTAATTACAATTTAATATGTTCTCTCTCGCATGCATCACAACATTTCAGTCGCTATATAGTACTTAGTTGGGTTTGGAAATTTTCTTGCCCTAAAGACAAGTCTTCAATTCGTTTTGACTACTCGTAATTGTGAAATCATCTGGTTTAAGTACTCTCAGCTGCTTGATCATTATTTAAATTAATTATGAGTAACTTTTTGTTTTTTAAATGCCATCACACATCTCGTGCTTCGAGTTTTTCTCAGCGGATACTTAGTATACAATTTGTGTGTATTTGTCACAAGATGTGGTGGGCGTATTACAAAGCTGCTGTTAATGCATTTAATTCGTCTGCGGATACAGCGGCGAGATAGCTAAGAGGAAGCGTTGGGCAAGGCAATCTGATATTTGATTACGGATAGTAAGAGAGTGAATGGAGCAGTTCTATCCGGAATAATGTGGTATTAATGGGAAATAATGCAATGAAGGTGTGTAACATGAATTGTGGATTAATAAATTAGCATACGTAATAATACTTATAAATTAGTGTAATTCAAATAATATAAAAATAAATTAAATTAATATACAAATAATTCAACTATTTTGTAAGGTTGTGAATGGGGTTGACAAATAAATATAAATGAAACCATTTACTATAATTGAATTGCATTTTAAAAAAGCGAAATAAATTTTCTAATCTTTCATAATGTTTATTTTATAATAATAATAAATGCTAACATTTTATTTAATTCTGCTCGCAAATTGTTTAAAAAATTATTCTTTACAAATTGTTTTCTTTGTTTGTCTAGAAAATGACAAAATAATTTAAACTCGTAAACAAAATAAATTTCCTATTCTTTCTAAATATTTATTTTTGAATAATAACAAAAAATTGTGCTCTGAAATAATTCTGTAAATTATTCTTTTGAAATAGTTTTCTTTGTTTGTCTAATACATGACAAAATAATATAATTTAAGCTCAATATAATTCTCGTAATTCGAAACGTTCATAATAATATTATTTGAACTCAATACAAATTTTTTGTTTTCGTAATTGCACCCGGAACTTTGTTGTTAAAGTCCACTTAGAGCATTCACTCCACGAGTGTAGCGAAAATTATTGTAATTATCATCATAATAGGAAATATTTATAAAAAATTCATCGAGTGCTCTCGTACTTTACATTGCGTAAAATATTCAATATTCAACTCATTTATGCTCATCACGTTTCCTTTCAGTTATTCACGAGGTGTTTTTTCAACACTCAATAATCAAGGCATTAATTAATTTTGCTTAAAAAAAGCAATATAAATATAACAACGAATTTGAAATAAAGATGATAATTTTAAGAAAACTAAATGCAGTTTTACTTTTTAAAGCATTCACATTAACTGGCCTAGCTTTTGTTCTATTTATAAAGGGAAACATGCAGCGTAATAATACTTTAACGAAATTGAAGTAAAAATTATATATTTAAGAATGCTAAATACAGTTTTGCATTTGTAATATGCAGTAAAAATTAGCATAACAAACAATTTACGAGTGCTGTAATTACAAGTTAAAGTTTCATTAACTTGTATATATCTGTTCTATTTTTTAAATTTATTCGCTCAACTGGCGACTTGAAGATTTGCTGCTTGAGTTGGGGGATTCACGTCCCGTCGCTGTCATTAGTAAATTTCATTTTGCCTAAAAACTTGAGACTTGACTGGTTTCGTAATCAACAACCTGTTGATGTGATGGGGGTGTGCTTGAAATCGTTTTGCGCAAAACTTTGCATAAAGAATCAACCTCGAAGTCAGGTTAATTGCATGCCAATGCATTGCGTATACGCCGCGTTGTGCACTTGAGCTACAATTTCATTTATATTTCGTACTTACCCTCGAAATCGTTTTCTGTAAATTGTTGAGTAAAGTCCTCGCCGCCGGTTCGCGGATCCTTGGGCGCCTCATCGTCACCACTTGAGGAGTTCATATTCCAGGGCCTGAAAAGCGAAACAAAATTGAGTTCGAGACACAATTAGTTGTGTGTGGATAAAGGTTGAAGCACCGTGATAAATGTTTGAATTAACAAATTTAAATTATTAATGAATCATTTGCACTTTACACTAATTGCTTTCAGAACTTTTTGGCGCACCCAATAAAAAAACAATTTAAAAGGCTAAAAACCAGAAAATAAAGCAAAACCAAAAAAAAAAACTAACCGGTACTGCATGTGCAGCGTATTAATTGAAATGCGCCATAAATGCCGCCGGCTCAAAAATAAAAATAATAAATAAATAAAACTAAAAAGGTAAAAAACAAAATCAAAAACAAACAACTTAAGAACTCGTCGTTGCTTTTGTGTGCTCTCCCATTAGATCACAGCCACTGTCAACATCACTGTCACTGTCACAGTCACAGTCGCACTTACAATTCGACATGAACTATCAAACAAGGCAATTCATGTGCCGTGTATCACATTTCATTATATTGTAAATTATTTAATGCGAAATTTGTTTGCTCTGTGTCACTGTCATTCCAAAGTTTACATCTGTTTTGTCTCCACTTCTCACGCGACTATAAAATGTTGCTGCTCTCGTTTAGCGCTAGTAATTCGATAGATTTCGCATATTTTAATACCCTATAATCTCAGTGAAATGGGTAATATTGAATTGATCTATTGGTCACTGAATTTTAATAAGTAATTCAAATATTAAATTCTGATTTTATTAATGTCACCAAATTTTGTATTATTATTGCCATAAATTTCTTATTAATCTCTCTACGTGGTATATTGTAGTCGGAATCAGAGGAAATAGGCTTATCTTGGACTTGCGATATGTGTAATTACTTATGTATATTTATTAATACACTGTGTCACAAAGAAGAATTAATTATTCAAAATATGACTACAATTATTTTACTTTGTATGGTTTTAGTTGAAGTGACTAAATATGTAGTTAAAAAAAACTTGTAAAGTAAGAGCATCAAATCATCATTGTTTATTTTCACCCAGTACTACACATATTTAATCAGCTTGTTTATAATTGGTAAATAAATTTGTATTTAAAGAATGTTTTAATTTGTCTCATTGTTTAAGCTGGCAAATCTGTTTTACTTTCATGATAATTGTTTTATTTGTTTGCTAATGAAATAATAACGTAATTCATTCGATTTGATTACGAATTAATGTACAGCACCTTTGACTCTATTACAAATGCATTTGTCGAATTATTCAACAAGTGCTATAAATGCCAATACGTAAAAGGAATAGCGAAGGCGAATATTACGACTCAAAAAAGTATAAGATCATCTTTTCGAGTCACTTTCAATGGCATTGTTAAGTCTTTACTCTTGAGTACACAACATAAAATTGTGTGTGGCCTGTAAGTGTTTTCTTGTTGAAATTGTTGTTAATATTTTATAAAAGAGCTTAACATCTGGGGAGTGAACGACAGGCGCTATCAACAATCTAGAATGCTTATCTATATTCTATATATGTGTATAGCATACGCAAAGTATATATAATGAGCTTCAGACAAACTGTCCAGACTATCTGTCAAGTGCCGGTATAAACTGGGTCGATCCCAGTCCTATATGTACTATCAACCACTTTTTCCATTGCTTTCCCAGTTACACTGTCCCTAACCAAGTGCAAAAACAAGTGACTCACGTATCGCTGGATTATAAAAAACAATTTTAAAGAATATCATAAAAAACAATGCCATTAAAGCGCTTGGTTAAACTTTATAGGCGACGTTTAAACAAAAAGATACTCGTCGTATGTAGAACAGTTGAGTGAGAGTACGCTTGTCTTTGTCCTTGGCTTTTGTGAACGGTTATGATCGTTGTTTATTGCCCTTAAGATAAACCTGTCAATAATACATGATGACACTTGATAATCTTTTAAGTAAATACTCGACTTTTACATGGATTGTGACACATTCCAAGGCAATCAGCGCACACAAATTAATTTTTCAATTTACATTTTACATTGATTGGGTGGAAACTTGTTTCCCACTTTACTTACGAGTCGTCTTCACGAATCGCGGCCTTTTGGTTGTTGTACCGAAAACCCAAAATAAAAATGTTAAAACCACCTGCAACAACGAAACGAGATCGCGTTGTTCGAATTGCGCGATCGATTTGTTGTTTATCACTCGGCGGCGATTAAAAATGCGGCAAAGGGCGAACTATGCGATAGGCGAAGATAGGCACAAAAAGCGTGTGTCAACACACAACACGAATGCACAAAAATATTCTACTATGAGTAGTGCTATGTTTTTTTTGTTTTTGTTTTAAGTTTGCCTGCTCACTCGATTCTTTATTGCGCCGTTCTATCGACTCGCTGCAAACCCGGACGATTGCAGACTAACTGCTAACTGGCCGATCTTCAAAGCGAAGCAGCGTCGGCGCTTAACCCGCCGCCGCCGTCGCCGCTGCTGCTGCTGCTGCTGCGATTAGCGCCGACAGCGACGCGTCGATCATGCACAGTGGTTCAAGATACGAGCGAAAAAGCAACCTTAGCATGACTTGGCAATTTAACTGAATTCAAAATTACTTAATAAAAACAAAAAATTAAAGTATAAAAATGAAAAGAATTTAATATTAATATGTAATAAAATATTTCACTCTTTTTGATTACAAATTGTAATAAGGGAAATTTGTATATGTTGTGTCGAAATATTTCTATAAATATTTTTCTTTAATTCTTTTACATTTTTAAAAATATTTCATATTAATATAAATTTCAAAAGTTTCACTCATTTTGATAACAAATGATATTGGAATAATGTGAATTAATAAAAATGAGATAAGGGAAATTTGTTTATTTTGTGTCGAAATATTTGTATACTTGTTTCTCATTTCTTGTATAACATTTATGTTATATAGATTTGTAGATAAGAATATATTTTGTTTTTACTATATTATTATTAAATTCAATTAGTAATGTTTCTAAATTTAAAATTTTTGTTTACTCATGATTACAAATCTATAAATATTTTCTAGTAGAATTGTACAGTATAATATTGATGTGTGTGTTCTAGTGTTGATCAAATATTTAAAATAAATTCAATTAGTTTTCTTTTACTCATTCATCATTACTTATTCCTCCTCTTGACAACCAACTAAAAATATTAAAAAAAGCAATTGCAAATAATTACGCTTGGATTTTTTAAGTTTATTCATTTCCTTTTAGTAACTTGAATTAATGGCTTCCACTCCGGCTAGCTATAACCAGCCATTACTAATTAATAAATTGAGTTTAATGCCAAATGAAACTGGTTGCACAGTGCGTTTGTCGAACGGCAAGCGTGAAGAAGAGCGACGCACACGCGCACACACAAATAGAATTGTCATAAAGTGTTGGTGCTTAGAAGGCGTTGATTATCTTTTTGTGGTTTTTATCATCGATATTCGCCTTCTACGTACGCATGTATTTGTTGTAGAACTTCTTCTTATCGCCCTTGCTCGCTCAGACATTGGGCACTCTGTTATCAGTTAGTTTTCTTTACAGACTGTTTACCTAACTTGCAATTAAGTAGTATTTGTTTTTTTCATCTCTTTCTTTTTGTTTATTACAATATTTGCCTTTGTTTTGTGCGGAGCTATTCAGGCATTGTGTTTTACAGTGATTGCATTCATTGATACCGTGTTTGCTTGCACTGCGGAACTGGTTACAACTGCTCCAAACTCGTCCCAAAAACATTGCTGGCTTGGAGTGAAACTAACCAAATTAGTATGTTTGCAGTTGGCGGCAGCAGAACTTGACAATTTTTGTGTTGGCCCAAAAAAAAATTGAGAAATATTATTTTTATGCTGCCTTTTCCATTTAATTATAGCGCCAAAAAGAAAAAAAACAATAAAAAAATATGTTGTTTAGCCGCCGTTCACGCACACTACGTCACTTTGTTAATATATGTATTTATTTCAGTTTTTTGTTTGTTTTTATTGTTCTTCAAATATTGAAATGTTTCTTTTGTTTTTCTTACGTATATGTATTAACATTTTATTTCCCTTATTTGCATAAATACATACTTGGCATACAGTCAAATAATTTATTAATTGCATCAAATTAGTTTATTTGTTTATGTTTTTGTTTTCATTTGCCTGACATTGTTGTTTCTATTTTTGTTTACAAACACATATATTTAAGGGGCAAGACAATGGGACAGAAAAATGATACCTGTTTGCTAAAGATTTTGTTTTTGAAATTCTTAAAACGTTAAAATAAATGAGAAGTATGAGAATTGAAATTGGCTACTGAATTTGAGTTGATTTCTGGTTAATATTTTGAAGCGCTTAGCTTGAAGAATAAATTAACTTATTTTTGCTTGACTTTTTACTGAATTTACTAGAACAGTTTTAATTGGAGATGTTTGTGATTTCGGTAGAAATTTGGTAAATTTATTTCTTAAAGAGAATTTAAGGTAAAATTTCTTTATATTATCAAAGGATTTTTAAGTGTTTTTTAAATACTAAGACGTGACTGTGGATAAGTTTTTCAATTTTTGGTTTTTAATTTGAATGAATGCAAAAATTTGTTTTCAATTTTGTAATTTGCTGTTGACTTAATTAATGTCAAAGACCAAATGAGATTTAAATTTCATCTCTTTAATAGAATAAATTATCTAATTTTTGCCTTATTTTGTATTGAACTATATATAGAAGAGTTTCCACTTCAGTTGATATTTATATTAGCATGAATAAGTTAAAGTTCTGTTCAAATTCAAAGGCTGTTGACTTGGTTAATGTCAAAGACCAAATGAGATAACATTTATTTTCTTTAATAGTTTATTTTATGGGAGTTTCTTTGCTTTACATTGTGGGCTTGATGGAATGTCTCTTTAAAATGTTTATTTGCTTTGTTTCCAACGATCCTAACAAAATTCCACTTGCGTCGACCGCACCGAACTGGTATCTACTAACTAAACATTGTGTTTATCACTCGATGCGAGGACACACATCGAACTCGAAATGAGACGGAGAACAAAACAAATAGCATCGAGATATATCCCATACATATAAAGATGAAGAAATAATCTTGAGGCAGCGTTTTTATCTCTCGCTCTTGCTCTCGGTCTCGGTCTCTAGTTGTTTGTGTGTGTTTCTCTTTTGTCTCTGGCGCGACACTTTCCGGCTATGCATAATATCAGCTACTAACGGAATGCCCACGATTTGTCGCCACATATACTATATATATACATATATCGAGAAGTGAATATATATACATACTAATGAGTGTTACCGCTCTGAATCGGAAAACAGCTGTGTGGTGTGGCTAAATCCAAAAGAAAACTGAATCAAAACCGAAACCGAAACTGAAAGTCGAAGAAAACGGTGAAGCAAAGGGGGCAATATAATACTACAAATGCTTAATCGTTGTTGTTTGTTTTGATTTTATAATGGCCGCTAGTATTTATTTGAATTTGCAACGATGCGTATTACGACGTCGCTGCAAGGTAGCATTTGACCGGCTTAAACTGGAAAGCGTCAACCGTGTCGAGTTTTATAATTATAATTAGTGTTAGTAACTCAAATCAAACTTGAGCAACTGATCAACTGATCGAGTGATTGATTGACAGTCTAAGATTGAGACGCAGACACGGCAGACATCACAGAAGTTAACCTGGAACGGGGGCAGAAGGAAGATCTTTGTACTTCCCAACTCGCGGCTTCCCATTCAAAATCGAACTGG
Source organism: Drosophila sulfurigaster albostrigata (assembly GCF_023558435.1). Classification (NCBI taxonomy): domain Eukaryota; kingdom Metazoa; phylum Arthropoda; class Insecta; order Diptera; family Drosophilidae; genus Drosophila; species Drosophila sulfurigaster. The sequence goes on from NC_084881.1 coordinate 22,043,537, forward strand.
ATTTTCAATCAATTTGTTTGTTTGCCGAAATCATTCATGAAATTCCGCATAAAATTTGTCACTGCTTTGGGTCATAACACATACCACCTTGCTTGCCCTCAGCAACAGTATTGTGTATTGTTTATGAATTCATTTTCGGTGAATTAACAATAATAATTAGCAACAACATATTGATGAATTGATATCTATATTTGTTCGCAACACGTGCGTTCAAGATTCGACGATAAAAACTTGTGTACTAAGTCAAGACATAGTGAGTGAGTGTGTGGAGAGGTAAACCAATAGATCTTAGCCGCATTGACGTCAAGTCGTCGATAACTTGGATGACAATCGAGCTCTACTAGCGTCATTTCACTAACCCCCCAAAAGGGAACTGTGTCATAAACAACAGATTCGATGCGTATTCGGTTTGGTTCTTGCTTTTATCATTTATTTCATTTGCCAATCTTAAGTGCTTTGTTATACTTGGCAACTACATTGTTTAATAAACGTGACAAGCTCCGTCAATCGAGATGATTATCGATAAATATTGTTTGGCACGTCATTGAACAAGGCACTTGTGAAACCATTTGATAACGTTTTTTAATTTTACGCTTATCATTTTGATTTTATTTCAGTGTGAAAACATTATATGTGTGGTATATGGGTTCTACTTTGCTTTGGCTTTTGATAGGTTTATGATTTTGACAAATTTCACAAAATTCGGAAACGATTTTTTAAGAGCTCTAATGTGTTTTTAACTGGTACTAATGAAGATATGGCCACACAAAAACCAGTTTAGGGTCGCCTCAAACAGGCTTACACAAATTGTTTTAGGTGCTTCAGTTTGTGGCCTCCGCTATAGTTATTTGTTTTGGCCTGAAGTATCAACAAATTGTATTAGCACAATTTTATTATAGCTTAGCTTTTTTTTTTTTTTTTTTTTTTGATAAAACTCATTGTTGAATTTGACTTCAAATAGACAAGCCGTTTGATATCAGTCAAAAGACTAGATAGCAGTAGAAGTGAGGGGAAGAAGTGTGTAGCGTTTTTTATTGTATTGACATAGCTGCTATGACTTGGATGAACACATCGAATAATTCACTATATAAAATTAGGAATTAACTGATTCATTATTATTTGTTTAGCATTTTTGCTGAGTACGTAGGAAAGGATTATTAAACTTCTAAATATAATAAATGGTTTCTGAATCACAGCATTTAATATCATTAATACTACTCTAAATATTTTAATGATTTGCAATTACGTCAAGTAAACATAGAAAGAAATTAAATACGCATGACGTCTGAGAAGCCGGTTTCTTTTTCTATATTAAATTTTAAAGCGATCACATTTGCGGTTCAGGTTATTAGTAATTTGTGTTATTAGGCATTATTATTATTAGGAAATTTGATTGTTTTGCATAAAATTCTCAGAGGCAAGTCTATTTAAAGTTAATATCGAACTATTGCTAATTCGTTCTTATCTTGCTTATATTTTTATTTATTTTCTACTTGACTGCAGGAGTCGTAAAAATCAATTCAATTTACCAAAACAGCCCAAGATAAGAGTCTTAAAATAAATCTTGACACTGTTGTTTTGATTTAAGGCAACTGTGTAATAGCGATAGCGAGTTTGCGACTTGAATTTAGACCAAATGAAAATCAGCTCTCAATAATAAATTTGCTCGTTCCCTTTTCGGGCAAGAGATGAGCTAAGTCTGGTGTCGTTTCGATGGCCATGGAATGATATTGTAAGCTCAGGGACGCAAGTTAATGGTTTTGGCTTTCTTTTGCGACCCTTGCCCGATCCGCATATACAATAAAGTCGTGCTAAAATGCTACTACAACTACTTTTAGCTGATGTCATTGTCTGGCATTTGCTTTCAGCTTTCAGTTTAGTTTTATTGTCTTTGGCTGCAAGGACACACAGAGTCCGTTCTGCAAGTGACAGTAAATAGAAAGGGGCAAACAAAAAAAAAGAACTATTAAATTATACGAGTTGAGAAAGAGAGCATGACTTTCTCATGGTTACAACTCTCTAGCTTATCGCGGGCAAACAACAAATTTCACGCATTAATCGCAAACAATTTGCACTTGACGCGGTTTTTTTTTTGTTCGTTACCAATTAACGAAGCGACAATTAAGCAGTAAATAATGCTGAAAAATATTGCAAGTACAAATAGATCAGCTAGCGTGTCAAATTGGGCTAAAAGGTCTACACACATAAAAATTAAAAAGGCACGTGCCGCTTAAGGCGTCGACTCTGCTGCGGAACATGGCGGAAATGACATACATAAGTCACACTCAGTGAGGAAGAGTAGGAAATGGAAGGGAGGGAGGAAGGTGACAGTTGGGTGTTTGGAGCTCAGCCAGGCAAATGGGATCAATGTCCCCGCGCTGTGGATGTGGATGTCGCATTGGAGAATGAGGCAAGCAAAACAGAAATGCCAACTGCCAAGCAAGAGAGTGGACAACAAAGAGAGAGGCTGACAGAGAAAGAGAAGGATTGTGAGCGAGAGGGAGAGAGACACCTTGCAGCAGCAGCAGCAGCAGCAGCAGCGAGAGACTGCAACTCAGCAACATTGTTCGCTTATCGAATGCTTCCTGCCACCTGAACCAACAACAACACAGCACAAGGAAGCTCTGGGCACAGCGAACTTATCAGCGACTCAGCCCCAGACACAGCCAGACAATAACCATCTGCACTTGCCATGTTATTGACCCACTGCAGCAAAAATAACAATGGCACACACACACACACACACACACGTATTCCAACCACCCACACAGTTGGCTCACGCATACAAAGACGCAGACACACATGAGACTATCTCAAACAAAACGGAAAGTAAGCTAAAGTTTTCCAAAGTTCAGCATAGCGACAGACTCCATTGTTTTGCTAGAAGTTTTCCTTGCATACACTCTAGCCGAAAGATTAAAGAGTGTGATAGCTTAGTTAACGAGCTTGTGACAGGCAGAGTAAAGCAAAGCAATCGAAAGGAGACTATAAATTCTCAAAGTTATCCTTTTCAAGCAGCAACAATTTAATGAATGTAATGAATAAAAATGTTGCGAAAATGTGTGGTATTTATTTTTAATTTGATATTGGCTAAACATTTTCATCTATTTACAAAACTATGAATAATACAAAATGTACAAACATAATTGTGCTTCACAATTCAATCGGACAATTGAATCAATTTTATTGCTGAATTTTTTAATTGATTTCTTTTAATAGTTATAATTTTTGTTGTAGGCTTGTTTTTAATTAATGTTGAAAGGATTTGTTGAGGTCTTTTAATATAGCAATAAAGCAAGTAAACATTTTTGAATGAATTATTGAAACTTTTTACATGTTTAATATATTTTCTATTTGCATTGAACAGTATTACATTTAAATTAATTTAATTTTATTTTGAATTACTCTTTATTTAGTCTTAGTTTATTTGGAGTACTCTATTCAAGAAATAATTTTATTTTTATTGTCATTTAAACGAGACTCATCATTAAGTACTTTGCTGTCTATCAAGCTCAAACATTTACTACTTTATCATACATTTTTTTTTGTTTCTTTTCCGTCATCTGACACTTGACGCAATATGGTTAAAGCCTTTATGGCCTGTCGTTTGCTGGGCGCTTATTTGAGCTTTCAATTAGACGCCATCAAGTTTAATTTATGGCCTAATCGCATTTTAATGACAATACTCGGTAAATAGTCGGTATCGTGCCAGCTCATCAAATGCTTCCAAATCATAATTTGTTGACCTAATGATAATACTTTGGGGTAGATATGCGTGTCGCGGAAGTTCCCATTGTCACTTAATTGGGGGGCACTACGTCTATAAGTAATACGTCTATGGGTATAATGGAAAAGCTATTGTGCTTTTCAAATCTCTTGCATCGTGAGTGTTTCATTTATTTTCTCTCCGTATTTGTTGCTAATGTGAATGCAACTTGGGCTTGGACTTTGGCTATGGGCTGACATGTAAATAACTATTGTGTGCGAGTCTGGGGCACATAAATAACTGTAATTTATTATTAGTGATAATTTAGAAATAAAAATACGCGTGAAGTTAAATATAGTAGAGCGACAGTTGCTTTTTTTAAATTTGTAATTTTACTACGTACAACATGTCGTATGAGCAATGCATTGAAAACAATAGCCGGCTTCTGGCATTGTTCAACACTGAGTGTCGCTCAACAAACATGCTTTTAGATCTTTCATTCGATACGACCAGCAGCTGTTTTTCGTTTGCAGTTACTGTTTTTTACATTGTTCGAGGAAAATGATAAGCAGTTGTGTTGCTTCAACAAATGTTTGTATCAATCTTTTGCACACAAACTGTTTTGTTCTGCTATAATGGCAGTGAAATGGTCAAGTTAATGAATGAGTTATGCATTTAAAGTAAAATAAACTAATACATTTGTTTTCTAGTTAGTTATAAATATATCATTAATTTAATTTGGGTTTATTTTTGTCTAGCATTTTATTGCCTTTGAAATATATTTAGTTGAGTATCATATTTACTTAGTTCACTTAGATACACAATTAACTTTTCACACACTTTAGACATTTTTTATGAAATAATTTATTTATTTTTTATTATATTCATTTTCTATTTTGTATAATGTTTTGTTAATATTTATAAATTTATTTTTAAATTTCTGGTATTTATTTTTTTTTGTATTTTAATTTATTTAGTTTTTGGTTGATATATATTATTTCCTTCAACATTTACGTAAACCACTTTGCCAGTGCAATTTTAAATGCATATTGAACTCCACCCATGCATTACGCATACGCACTGTTGGCTTTTATTGGCCCCTATTAAAATGAGAACTGTTTTGTTTTTAGTTGTTTTACCTGCTGCTATTCGTTGCTATCACATTCGGCATTCTGCCATTGCCATGAAAATGTTTGAGCTGTGCCTGTGACTTGGTTTGTTGCGGCATTGCTGTCAACCACACTGCAACCAATTTGCTACTTTTCTACACCGCAACAATGTGTAAATTAACAAATTTCAAATGGTCGCGATTTGTTGTTGCGTTTGGACAGCATCGGCGACTGCGAGACAAAGACACGGCGGGTTATTGACACGACGTTTTGCAGACACAAAGAACAAAAGCAACACGAAGCTGGCTGAAAGGAGTTTAACCCAAGTCAAAAGAGGGAAGCAGCAAATTCAATCAACGAAGCGCAGAGTTTAAAGCGCGGTCGATTAAAATCTGTTATTTTTGTTGCTGTTTTTTCTTCAACTTCTACTTTAACCACTTTTTTTTAAGTTCTCTATTCCGGCTGAAGTGGCAACTGCAGCCGTAATCCGCATTGCATTGAGTCGCGCGCCAGACTAATCCGGCCGGGTTAAAAGCGTCGCGAAGTCGTCATGGGCGACGACAACGACAACGACAACGACGCTGTTTAAGTTTTTCTCGCTCAGCTGTTTTTTTGTATCATCGATGCACGTTCGCTCGCTCTCTTTATCTAGTTTCGTTCGCTCTTTGGCTCTCTTCTAATTTAAGCTTTGGCTGCAACTGTTGCACAGAGCAGAGTGTCAACTGCATTCGGGGTGGCTCTCTTTTGGGCGCTCTTTTGTCTGCTGCATTAATGTGTTTACTTTACGGCTTCACACATAATTATTGTGTTATAAGCACGTTTCCAACTTGCACGCCAATTGGTGTTTTTTTGCCGGCCAAAAGGATGCCAATGTGGTAACAAGACTCGGCATGTGTGTGTGTGTGTGTGACATCGTGCGGTTGGAGGTAACGTGTTGATTTTGCTGTAACAGCAAATGCAATTTAATTTAATTAAATTTGCACAGCAATTGACTGATAGCTTTTTTTTCTTTGCCAACACAAATTATGGAATGCACTCAATTAATTCAGTGTTCAAGTTTACCCTCTTGCAAGGTCAACGAAAGTATTATGTTAATTTTAGAAATTGATGAGGTTGCTTTTTAATAGCATTTCCATTAACCTTTCATCGATTTATGGAAGGCCAGAAGCTTAATTGAAAGGGTATTATTGACATATTGGGAAGCTGGGTTTTATAATCAAATATAATATTTGAAAAACGTTCTTTACTTTTTTATTTCTCTTCATGATTTTAATTCTTTCTGTAAATGAAAGAATTCTCATTGTAAAGAAAACCGGAAACCTCATTGTGAATGAAAATATTTATTTTATGAATCTTATTGCAAATGAAAGGCTTAGCATCTTGAAAGCGCTGTTTTTATTCTTATTCATATTTTATATAAATGGAATTCTATTTTACGTTCGATATCGTTCGATTTATCGTGCTATTTATTTTTCTTTGAGGGTTTAGTTTTTTTTTTTATCCTTATTGTTGCCATGTTACATTTTATAACTTATTTTTTGAATGCCCCATTAGATCCATTAGATTCACATATGAAATATCTTGTAATTTTATAATTTTATTATAATTTAATTAAAATGAACATATTTTTAATGCACGTTCATTTTATGGCAGCTACCTTCATGAATTTAAAATAAAATTATGAATTTTAAAGCTGATTTTTATCTGCGCATCAGTAAATGACATTTTCGCATTTCGTGAATGCTTTTTGCCCTTTCATATTTATTCTGCAAACATTATGTGTATTTTGCATATGATTTTATCTTTTTACTCCTCTCTACACCACCCTTTCATCTGCTCCCCTTCTTTTTATTTCCCCCCTTTGACGACAACACGCGACATTGGCATCCGCGCATTGCATTGAATTATCTTATTTAACGTTGACGTTTTTGGTTCGGTTTTCCTCTTTGTGGCAGACACATAACGGATATGAAAACTGTAACCAGGCAATACGTAATGTGTGTGTTTGGTGGCCCATAGGAAAACTGAACCTATAAAACGTGAAACGTGCGAATGAGGCAAGGCAATTGTATGAATGTGTTTTGTAGGTGGAAGTGGAGGAAGATGGCGAAAAGAAAAAAAAGCAAAAATGTGGGTGAATGTTAGGCGTAAACTCGTGCGCCTCTGTCAAGTGTAAATGTAATTTTCAATTTCGCAGCGTGTGCTAAATTCAGCAAATGAAAGGAAAACGTTGTCGCTATTGATTTTTCTTCAACACACATAAGAGTATGTGGTTAAATAGAGTCAAGGCATTGGAGGAGAACTAGTTAGATGGCATTGTAAGGTCGCGTTGGAAGTGGTGCGAAATAGATGAGATGTGACAACAAAAGCCACAGACAACACGTGCTATCACGATTACATACAACACACATATTTATGTGTAACCTGACGAATTCATAGGGTGGCTTACACTTAGCCACTTGGCTGAAACGCACTTTCCAGAAACCACTCAAGCGACACATGCGACGAGCCCATTACTAAATATAGTGAAGGATTTATGTCAGCACACGTGGATTTATTAGCACTCGTTAACCCTTTGGTTGAACGAACCAGAACGATTGCATTTTAAAATGCATCGTTTTAAATTGCATTCGCTGCGGGGGATCGCATTCCAAATGGGTTAATCGATAATTGCGTAACAGCTGCATAGCAGTTGTGCTGTTTAGCATAGCTGTTACTTAACAGTGGCATAACAATTGATCTGACAAGTTATCGTTGCTGTAATCGGCGTATCGGTTGCATGTTAGTTATCGAAGAAGTTAAATTGCTGTTGCAGTGAAAATTTCAGAAAAAATTCTCAAATGAATGAAATGCGAGAAATTTAAGTGTATGTGCAAGTCGGAAAAGTTAATAAAACAGATGACGATGTGCATAACTGTAAGCAGGTTAGTCTAGAATAGGCAAAAGTACTTTTGAGAGCACGCTGTGTCACTTGACATGACTGGCTGGAAGCTAATTACACACCCGACTACCCTCACGCACACAAGCACACAGACATACGCATACGTTTCCACGTGCTAATTATAGTAGGACTTTTCAACTTGTCCGCCGGCTTAAGGTGGCTTACAAACATATTTTTCAAGACGTTGCCCATTCCTTTAGGGGAATCGGAATTCTTTGCATAAGCTTCGCCACATACCAATTACGGCAATGAATTCGTAATGCAGCCTGACAGTCGGGTGTGTGTGTTGTGTGAGTTTGGGGATAATGGTAATGAGAGTGAGTGAGAAAGAGGAGAACGAAGTAAAGACTCAGCTTACAGGCCGTATAAAAATAACCATCGATTGGAGTCAACATTTAACGACGCTGCCTTAATGTCCTTGTCCCCAGGGCCTTTGTGCGGGCCATGTGTCAGAAACTTTAGCCCTATTTGCCATTGCTGGAGTGTCATATGAGTTATGGCCACGCAACATAACCTCACTTTTCTATTGTTTGTGTCAATTCGACAGTGTGTGTGTGTGAGTGGCGAGTAGTTAACAGCCAGTGAAGTGAAGTTTAACTGGAAAGCTTTATTTGGCCAGCACTAAGTATTTGTTTTGTGTGGCGCCGCATAAAGCTCAACTTGTTTGACTTGCTCTGAGTGTAATATTTAACTAACTTGAAGTTAAGTAACGAGTACTGGGATCATCTTATTGGAATTCCTGCTAATCTTTAACAATTCAAATTGTTATTATTGAAGATCATTGAAGGGGAACTCTTTTGTGTACTTTATTCATTTCGAGTTCTAAGCAAATTTCAACTTAATTCAAGGAAAGTACATTTTTTCTCATTAGTAACATTGCTTTACAATCTATTTTTTTTGCATGCTTCGCCCAAGTTTGATCTTTTTGCCAATTATGTGTGCTCGTTATCTGCATCAAAGTTCGCTTACAAATTTGCCAAAGTTGGCAAATTATCAAGTATGCCAACGGCGTTGAGTACTTGGCAAGTCTAGAATGCGAATGCCAAAAAGCAGCTAAAGTTGACACTGGCGTCAAGCAAAAGTGACAACAAAAGCGCTTGAGGACATGACAAAACAAAGCCTGACCCGTTGACACACTCTCTGATAAATCGACACCAAGAACGAGTCCAAGTCTAAGAGAAACCCTAAGTAAAGTAGCGACAGTTGAAAGCCTATTGAGTCTCATCGTTGGCTTATCAAGCAGAAACAAAGCTCTGCCAGACATTCGGGCAGCAGTTGTTTTCATTTTACTCTAATGCAACATTCAAGAACACAACAAAAGCAAACAATGCAAATACCGTGAATTCCCCTCACAGTTGGGCATTTTTAAAAGGCATTGATTACCTTTTTGGCCTGTTTCGCATTGCTCAGCTTGAAATGTTGATATGCTTGTCACTTGCTTGTTTGTTTTCGAGCAAAAATTGCAAATTAATCAAAATGTTAAGCTCTTTCGGTGGTTGGCGCCACCAACAGTCAGTACAGTGGGTGAAGTTGTGAATTTTAATGATTACAAAATTATTCACCTTTCAGTAGCAAAACTACGAGTGAAAATTTAAATGTTACCATTTAGTTGAAAATATTGATTTATCTTAAACATTTTTTTTAAATCTTTAAATTATATAATATTTTTCACAAATATTTATTCGCATTTGAATATTTTTTGTAGTAACAACCACAAATTTTAATTTGGACTTTAAAGGGAACATTTTTTAAATTTGAGAAATGTTTATTTTATTGGCTCTCATTATTTTATCATTTCTGAAATTTACTTAACTTTTACTTTAATTTATTTTATATAATATATAATATACAAATATTTAATTTTACTTGTAGTTTCTATTTTTGCAGTTGTCAAGTATGAATTTCAATATGGAATTTTAATCGAGAGATAAGGAAATTATAAAGATTTGATTCTAGGGAAGTTTTAAGATGCGAAATATAAGTTTTTTTCAGATTTATTTTTATATATAGTATAAATTAATTAAATATCTTTAAATATGGGGTATTTGAAAAGAAGTTGGTTTGAAATCTTGATTTCAAATTGTGACCAACTTTTAATGCATTTAATCATTCTGTTCTGTGTTTAATATAACTTTTGTTTTTATTGAGACTCGATGCATTCTCTTCTTGTTAATTGCTTCTGAGTAATCTGATACTTGTATAACGTCATGACAAATTTACCCAGCTTCTTTTGATAAATCAGAAAGTAACTTATGTGGTTTCTTTCGATCTTGATCACAACTCATTAGCAACAAATATTCGTTGATGCACATAAAGTTGTAAGTTTAAATTCGAAACATTTTGTAGAGTGCGACTAAAAGTTTCTGAAGTAAGACACCTGCTGGAATGAAGATAAACTGTGGTTTCTTCCCACTCGAGTGAAGCTATCTCAAGCAAACGCAGAGTCGAGTAAAAGTGCAAACTTTTTTGCTGCCCCCCAGCAGAGAGCAGTCAACTCAACTTACCGTGTTTGTCAGGATGCCCTGACGAGGAGTCGTAGAAGTAGTTGTAGTTGTTGCTAGAGGGTGGAAGGTAGGCGTGGCAGGAGGAAAGTTGGCAACAGTAGCTGCCTGCTGTTAACTGACCCAGTTAGTTACTGCTACAGTGGTTGCTGTGGATGTGGATGTTCTCCTTTTAAATGCTGCTCATTTGGTATTTATCTTTAGATTTAGATTTCGAAACGGTGGTTTTGTTTGCAATCAACTTGAATGTTAGCTCGTTATGTGGCAGTGTTTGCGGTTTCAATTAAGCGAATTACGTTATTTCCTTGCCAGAGCATAAATTACGCTCGCGTCTAATGATGGAATTTATTTTTAACAATTTTATCGATTTTGGCTTTGGTTAAACTGACGCTGAGGCGGACGATGCTGCTGTTGTTGTTGTTGTTGTGGTTGGTTCACACCTTTTGCTTTGCTTAGCTTTTTTAGCCAGTTTGCTGGGCTGATTAACATAAATGGCCAACACACCGCACATACACAATTTAAATATGGGTTTGGTTTTATTTGGCTAAAAGATTCTATGTTCGTTTTAAATGCACTTTTTGTTAAGGGTACGGATTTGGGTTTTTTGATTGAGGTTTCGCTGTTTTCGGTTTTCGGTTTCTTTTTGTGTTGTGTTGGGCTCAATTTAATTCTAGGTAGACACACACACACTGTCACGCACACAACACTTGATAACAAAATGGTAGCTACAAAAGATTTCGTTTAATTGGCATTTGGTTTTACTTTTCTTTATTTTATTTTATTGACTTTTGGTGGATGTTTCTAAATGGGTTTTGAACGCTCTTTGCTTTTGCAATTTTCTTAGCTATCAGGTTTCTATTTCGTGCAGGTTTTTCCGACCGAACTGAAAAACACGTCCGCACTGTGCCACAAGCCAGGAGAACCTGAAAATCAGTACACATTGCCCACTAGGCCTAGACTCGGCTTGTCAATTCCCTCTCTCACCCACTCTCTCTCTCTCTCTCTCTCTCTCTCACTGTGTGTGCACTCTTTCGCTCTGTTGGCGTTCTCTTGCGCCGTCGCAACAATCGTTCACAGCGTCCTGGCTGTGTGACATTTACAATGTCAGAGAGAGAAAACACTGGGAGAATGTGAGTGAGACATAAAAAGAGATTGACACACACACAGAGAGAGAGAGAGAGAGAGAGAGAGAGAGAGAGAGAGAGCGTGAGTTAAACGCTAGTTTTTTGATAGCAAAGTCTCGTGGGGGCGGCGGTAATTTGTTTTCATTTTGTACGCTTGGAGGCAACTCCTTTGGGGCCCGCTCTTTTGATTTTTTAGTGATGTGATATGAATGTTTTTGTTGCACGATTTGCGAGTCATATGTTCTGTGGCAGCGCATAAACAACGACGACAAAAAACAGCAAGTGCAAATGGGGAATTTACGATAAGCAGTTCCAAAGATATTAAAGATAAATACATTTCAAGCGTTAACAAAACTTGCAATTAAAAGAGTAAGAATGTTGGGAAAACAAGAACCTGATTGTGAGATACTCTGTATTCGTTTTGCAGTTTATTGTAGAATTTAAGAAGCAGTCGGTGTGAAATTTTTTACTTAGGAGAAGAATGTCTTAACTCGGTTATTCAGTAACTTTGGGATTGTATTGAATAATTTTAGAGTATTAAATGGAATTGTTACGAAATGTATTCGAAATGAGGATTAAAACTATTTTAATTTTACGACTGAAAAAAAGAGAGAACTTATTTTTTCAATTCATCTATGCTTGCTTTCGTATTATATGAATTCACAGATGTAGTTATAAAAATACTGAAATATTTTTAGCTACTTCTAAAATGATAAAAACTATGTTAACAAAATTGATCAGTTTTAGGTTGTGTATTTCTGAAAATATTGAGACTAGAGATGCCAGTCGAACAATAAGTAAAGCCTTAAAGTTTAGGTTTTTTAAGTTTTGAAATTTAAAATTTCCCCTTTTTTTCCCCAAAAAAAATTTTTTTTAAAAAAAATTTTTTCCAAAATTTTAAATTTAAAGGGTTTTTTTTAAATTTTTTTTTTTTCCCTTTGGGGGCCCTTTAAATTTTTTTAAAAAATTTAAAAAAAATTTTTTAAATTTTTTCCCAAAAAATTTTTTTTTTTTTTTTTTAAATTTTTAAAAAATTTTTTTAAAATTAATTTTTTTTTAAACGGTTTTTTTTTTTTTTTTTTTTTTTAAAAATTTTTTTTTTGAAATTTTTTTAAAAATTTTTTTTTTTTTTTAAAAAAACCCCGGTATTTTTTAAAAAAAGGGGAAATTCTTTTTTTTTTTTTTTTTTTGGGTTTTTAATTTAAGGAAAAAAAAAACCCCAAAAAAAAGGGGGTTTAAAAAAAGTTTTTTTAATTTTCAATTTTTTAATTAAAATTTTCCATTTAAAAAAAAAAAATTTAAAATTTCGGGTTTTAAAAGGGAATTTAAAATTTTTTTTAAATTTGTTTTCCCGGAACCCCAATTTAAAAACCCAAAAAAAAAAATTTTTAAAAAGTTTTTAAAGGAAAACTTTTTAATTGGGGCAATTTGGAAAATTTTTAAAAAAAAAAGGGTTTTTTTGGTTTTAAAAAATTTTTTTTTAAAATTTTTTTTTGGGGGGTTTTGGGGTTTTTTAAAAAAAATTTTTTTCCAAAAACCTGGGGAAAAATTTTTAAATTGGAAAAAAAATTTTTTCCCCTTTAGTTTTTTTTAAAAAATTTCAAATTTTAAAATTTTTTTTGGGGGAAAAAAAAAAAATTTTTTAAAAACCCTTCAAAATTTTTTGGAGTTTTTCCCCTTTTTCCAAAGGTTTTTTTTTTTTTTTTTTTTTTTTTAAAATTTTTTTTTTTTTTTTTTTTTTTTTTTTAAAATTTTTTTTTTTTTTTTTTTTTTTTTTTTTTTTTTAAAATTTAAAAATTTTTTTGGGCCTTTTAATTGGTTTAAAAACAAGTTTTTTTAAAAAAAAATAAAAAATTTTAAAAAAAATTTTTTTAAAAAAATTTTTTTTTAAAAAAAAATTTTTTTTTAAAAAAAAAAAAAAAAGGGAAAAAAAACCAATTTTTTAAATTTTAAAAAAAAATTTCCCTTTTGGAAAAAATTTCCCCAAGGGGGTTTTTAAAAAAACCCCCCAAAAAGGTGGGGGGTTTTTTTTTTAAAAAAAAACCCCCTTTAAATTTTTTAAAATTTTTGGGGTTTTTTTTTTTTTTTTTTTCCTTTGGGGGGAAAAAAAAAAAAAATTTTTTTTTTGGGGTTTTTTTTAAAAACCCTTTTCCTTTTTGGGGGTTTTTTTTTTTTCCCTTCCCAAAATTTTAAAAAAATTTTTTAATTTTTAAAAAAAAAATTTTTTTTTTTTAAAAAATTTTAATTTATTTTTTAAAAAAAAATTTTTCCCCCTTAAAAAAAAAAATTTTTAAAAAGCGATTCCTTTTTCCCTTTTTTTTTTTGGGGAAAAATTTTTTCCCTTTTAAAAAGGGGAAAAAAATTTTTTTTTTTTTTTTTTTTAAAAAAAAAAAAAAAAATTGGTTTTAAAAAAAAAATTTTTTTTTTTTTTTAAAAAAATTTAAAAAAAAAATTTTTTTTTAAAAAATTTTAAAAAAAGGGTTTTAAAAAAAATTTTTTAAAAAGGGGGGTTTTTTTTTTTAATTTTTTTAAAGGAAAAAAAAAAGGAAAGGGTTTTTTTTAAAAATTTTTAGGTTTAAAAAGGGAAAAAATTTTTTTGGGGGTTTTTTTTTTGGGGGTTTTTTTTTTTTTTTTTTAAAAAAAAATTTTTTTTGGGGGGTTAAAAAAACCCAACCCCCCCCCCCCCTTTTTTTTTTTAAAATTTTTAAATTTTTAATTTGGGAAAAAAAAAAACCAAAAAAAGGGTTTTTTTGGGGGAAAAAGGGGGGAAAAAAAACCAAAAAAAATAAAAAAAAAGGGCCCCCGCAAAATTTTTGGCCTTTTTAAAATTTTCCCAAATTTTTTTCCCCCCTTTTTAAAAAAATTTTTTAAAAATTGGGGAAATTTTTTAATTTTTTTAAAAATTTTAAAATTTGGGGGGGAAAAGGGTTTTTTTTTTAAAAAAGGCCTTTGCCCCCAAAAAGGCCAATTTAAAAAAAGGGGGCCCAAATACCGAAAGGAAAACCCGGGAAAAAGGAAAATTTTTTTTTGGGGGAAAAAAAAAAAAAAAGGGCGGGGGCCCTTTAAAAAAGTTAAAAAAAAAAGAAAAAGGGGAAAAAAATTAAAAAAAATTTTTTAAAAAATTTTTTAAATTGGGGTTTTTAATTAAAAAAAAATTTTTTTTTTAAAAATTTTAAATTTCCTTTAACCTTTTTAAAAAAAAAAAAATTTTAAAATTTAAAAAAACCCAAAACCCCAAAGGAAATTTTTTAAATTTTAAAATTTTTAAAAAGGGGAAACCGTTTTTTTTTTTCCTTTCCCCGGGGAAAAAAAAAAATTTTTTGCCCCCAAAAAAAAAAAAATTGGGTTGGGGTTTTTTTTTTAAAAGGGAAAAAAAAAATTTTTGGAAAATTTTTTTTTTTTTAAATTTTTTTAAAAAAAAAAACCCAAAAAAGGGCCCTTTTAAAAATTTTTTAAAAAAAAAAAAAATTTTTTTTTTGGGTTTTTTTTTTTTTTTTAAAAAAATTTTTTTTTTGGAAAGGAAAAAAATAAAAAATTAAATTGGGGGTTTTTTTAAAAATTTTTAAAAATTTTTTTTTTTTTTTTAAAAAAGGAAAAAATTTTTAAAAATTTTTTTAAAATTTTTTTTCAATTAAAAAAACCCCTTTTTTTTTTTTTTTTTTAAAAAATTTTAATTTTTTTTAAAAAAAGGGGAAAAAAAAAAAAAAGGGGGAATTTTTAAAATTTTTTTTTAATTTAAAAATTTTTTTTTAAAAAAAAATTTTTAAAGAAATTTTTAAAACCCCCCTTTTTCCCCCTTTTTTTTTTTTTTTTTTTTTTTCCCCCAAAAAATATTCCACTTGCCCCACTCAAATTTTTGCATAATATGGATGTTAAGTGTCTCCCTGTGGGGCGACTCGTGTTCATGTTGCTGTCGTTGTTGCCACATTCACAGCTGTCAAGTTGACGCTGTGGAATGTGTAAGAAAAATGCGTTTCAGTTGTGCCTAGGCCTGTCATTAAATATTTGTGACTAAATAACTTTAAGATTAACTACTGAAAACTGAAATGTGAGCAAAGTTAATTCTAGAAAACTATTATTACAAGAGAATGAAATTAAAGTGATGTATCGAGTGTCACCTAATAAAACATATAGAAAGCCTTGTTGAAGAAAGGAGAGTGAATAGGTTTACAATTCCGTTTTTCTTTCCCTAGGCCTTAGGAAAAGATTCAAAAAGAAACTCGTATTGTTAATACTCTATATTTTCACTGTGATTCTTTTAGCTTGAAGTTCAATCCAGTTGTTTAAGCTGATTTAGAAAGAAAAATATTTAGTTTATTTATGGAATGCGTCAAATGTTTGCTCTCACACCTTTCCTTAGCGAATTCAATGAAATTCGAGTATTTATAGATAATACTTAGTATATAAGCAAAGCTCAATCAACATATCCTTTTTCGTCACGCAAACAGCTTAAGTCATGGGGAGTGGCAAAACTTTCAATCAGAAATGTGGCAACAATGTTGTTTTTACTGTGACAGCACAAATATTATTTTTGAATTCAATATTAAATAAACCCAGGCAACGAATAGAAAACGCAGCAGAATGTGGGCCAAAAAACGTGTCTGGTTGATGATGACACAACTCGTCGTCGTCGTCGCCTTTCTTTTTGAGGCGTGATTTTATCCATGCAACAGATTAACACGAAACGAGCTCAACAATGTTAATAGAGGCTTTTGGCATCAATGTCGCTGTGGGCGTAGAATTTGTGGGTGTTATAAAAGATACGAGTTGAGCGAGGAATTTTGCTGTCTCTTATTTTGTCGTTTAGCTATTCGTGTACTAAGTAGCAAAGTTCACCACTGTGGTTTGAGTGTTGACTAGCAACGGTGAAAATATTTCACCAACAACGTTTCAGCGGAGAAACTGTTTCACCAACAAGGTTTCAGCCTATGCTGCTGCGATATCTATTGTGACCTGCCAGCCGCTATACAGCGCCCCTAGCGTTTGTATTGAATACTAATTTGCTTAGCGAAGTTATGCATCAACTGGCACATGGAATCCACTTGTTCAGTTATTTATATTCACCATAGTGTACATTTTGAAAACGCCTCTGCCGGCGAATGCTTGTACTTGTACTTATATTAACCATTTCACAGGCAGTTCGTTGAGTAAACAACAATTTTCGCAAAAGGCCAAAATAGTGGGAAGCAACAGCTGCAAGTGCCAGGTGGGCGGAATTTTGTAGCGCGTACTTTTTATCTGTGAGTGCAAAAATGTTTGGCCCTTTTTTTTTCGTTGGATGCGGTGCTCTCTTTCTCGCTCTCTCGCTTTCTCTTGATGTATCGCTGACTAGTGACTAGTTTGCTATAAATTCCCTGATTTGAGAATTTTAATTCGTTTCGTGCGTTTAGATCGAGCGGTTGAAAATTATTACAACGCATTTATACAGACTTTTATGAATTTTTGTTGAAAACTTCATATATTTCTTTTTTTAAACTAATCCGTGTTAAATGAATATTTTGAGTGTGCTGGCGGACTATTAAATAAAAACAAATATTGGATATTTTCCGTTCCAAAGGCAATAATACAAATAATTAATTTCGTGCTATGAAATTAATACTTGTTGCATAATTTTGTTTAATATGTAGCTAAAACTGCTTATTAATGTTATACGTTTTTATATTATTAACAAAATAATGTAAATTTGAAACTATTTTTATTTATAAAAGTTCCAAACCGTCGATAAACATATTATAATTGTGCCAGTGTAAAAGTGCACCTGTGCCAATTTGCTGAAATTAATTAGAAAACATAGAAACAAAGCGTACTATATCCCTAGATTTTGCCAAAGTGCAGCAAATTATTATTAGCCTGAAAGCGTTTCAATGGCACCATGGCTGTCTATTTTGGGCCTTTTGGTTTAGCATCAGTGCTGACACTCTGATAGTTTTATAGCTGTCTAAACAATAAAATAAATGCAGAAAAAAACTTAATTTCAAATAAGTTTTTTAACTTTCGTTTAAGTGTGTATAATTTCTATTTAGTTAGTATTGATTAATTATAGTATTTATTTTCCTCTTCGTGCATTTACACAGTTTTTACTTTGGGGAACTTGGGAGCTGCTTTGGAGCAGCTCAAGTCGACTCGTAGGTCACCAAAAGATACGCGTGTATGTGTGTGTGTGGGTGACCCCATTACCATTGTAATGGCCTTCCCGTGGTGTTCCCCTGGGTACCGATCAAAATCTCATTGCGATCGGGAGCAAATGCGAGCGGCGAAATATTTATAAATATTAATAATGCATATTTATAAATATTACATGAAATAAACACAGCGTAGTTTGGTCATAAAATAAAACGAGACAAAAACACCTTCAAAACCAATCGAGACAAATTGTACGCAATAGAAATAATTTAGTTTTTAATTAAGTTTCATTGTGCTAAGTAAGAATCATTAGGATTAAGAAGCTGAATACTCAAATTGCTTGTAACTAACATGTTTAATCTTTGTTTTAAGTCATCACTGGTACAAAGGCTTTAAGAAGTGTGTGTAAATGCTTGTAATACTCAACAACAAGGGAGCATCATGTAAAACTATAAACAATAAGAAAATCAAATCAATATAAATCTCTATAAAAATAAACGAACTAAATTCAAAGTTGTATAATTTTGTAATCGAAACAAATTATGCAATTTGGAATATATGAAATGAAATTAGAAAGTGTACAAAATTTCGAATAATATTTATTTATTTGCACTAATATTATATTTTTATTAAATATCTTTAAGAGATATGGTAGGAGATAGCCCAAAGACAAGTATTCACTGCGATTCCTGCATGGATAACGAGAAGTTACTGGCACACATTAGAGGTAGTAAATCTATCTAAACTTTAAAGTTACCATAATAATATTTAACTTTCCTTTTTTTGTAGATACGATGAGGCAAGAGATGGCCATATTATCGGGTATATTTGTGGTATGAGTAACGAAAACTTTGAATGAAGTTCCTTCTTTGCCGATTGCAGATCAGTTTCAAGTGCTCTTCAATGAGTTTGAGGAACAAAAGCAGCTGTTAAGACAGATCGTAGGCAGAGAGAGCTCCTCCAGCCTAGGCGATGGCGATGAATCTCCATTTAGGACAGCGGTTCGACCTCCACGTCGCAAACCCAAGCAACCGAAATATCAATAAAGTATTCTCAAGTTTTTTCGACACACACACACACACACACAAAACATTAAAAAAGACACCCGGCCGTTTAACGGCACAATGCAAACCCAAGACTTTTCAATAATTGAAAATATTGTTTAATTATGTTTAATGCCACATCTCCATTGTCATACCAAGAATTTAGAATTATTTATTCCGCACATGATATAAATGTTCCAATTCCACACAATCACAATATAAATGTTTAATTTCGAATCATGCAAATTATGTTTAATATTAAATGCACATTATCATTGGATATGCAAATGGGATTATTTATTTTGTTATACATTTTCGAATCTCAAAACCATAATATAAATGTTGAATTTTCAATATGTCTAATATAATTATATTTTCGAATATAAAATGCACATTATCATTGGATATTATTATTTTCTTTGATATAAATATTTCAATTCCCAAATCAACAATTTTAAGTAAAATTATTTTTAACATATAATAAACGAATATTAAAGCTCATTTCATTGAACATAAAAATGGATTTAAAATGTTTTGAATTCTTTCATTGGATTTCATTGCAGCAGAGTCTTCTCATTGTCTTGACCACATTCACAACTTGGTCAACACATTGCTGAATTGCTAAATTAATTAGTGGTACATTTATTTGGTCATGATCAGCTTAGGCCACAGCTTGCCAACTGCGCCTAATGAGCACAATTGAAACAACAAATATTGAAATGCTCTCAGAATTCCTTGAATCCTTAGGCTATCTGCTTGTTTGGTTCCTTACAACTTGTGCTTGTGCTCAACTTCTGGGTCACTTGGCTTTGTGGTTTGCATGTCTTGTACTTGCTCTTGTACTAATAATAAGCAGGCTTGTCAGTGTTTAGCATATTTTGGCAATTAATTGGGGGAAAGGCTGGACAACATGAGCACCCAAATAAGATTCGAAATCAAAGGGCATCTTAAGGTATTTTGTGAATTCGGAATATGTTTGCGTATACGTAATATACTTAATTTGTCATATTTTAAAATGCAAAGTCACTGTACGTAGTTTAGCCAAATTTATTTATTTATATAAAAGTGCTTAATTGAAATATAATATTTATTTTAAAGTAGTAATATAACAAGTATACTTTTTATACTACTACTTTAGCTAAATAGTACGACAGTTCGAATTTCATTCCAAACAATTTTTATTAAAGTAAAATATTTTTTTACTCTATAAATATGCCAACTTCTTTGTTAGTGTAGTAAAAGAAAATGTTATAGTTATAGTTAAGGAAAAAGATTTTGAAATATAATATATTTATAACATTTGTAATATGGCTTATTTTATGTTCCTTAAGTAGAGCTCCGTAAAATAAAGTCTACTTTATAACTCCCCCAGAAATTTTTTTAATTAAAGTGAAATATTCGGGTAAAAGTATTTTTATAAATATATAATTAAATTAATAATATGTAAACTAGTTTTAATTTTGTCCACAAGACTAGGTTATTTTTAGTTCAATCATTTCATCATTTAAATGTACGGAAAATAAACACCTTCCAATAGTTCTTGGGGACTTTCGGTTTTAAGTATTGCACTTGAAGTTTTCTTAAATAAATACTATACATATTGTAACATGCTGGCAGTATTGGATAGTGATATTGTAACATAAACATAAATAGAATTAAGATATGTGTAATAGGATGTTAAAAGTAGCATCGGATAGTCTAGTTAAATGAAAAGGATGCGTTCACAATATATTTAGCAGACCATCATTTTAAGCTAAATATGTATTGTAATCAAACGCTTTTGTATTTAGATTTGGATATAAAGAGTCATTATTATACATAGTTTGTTTTTTCTCCTTTTTTTGTATATTTATTTCAATATAATTCATTTAATTACAAAATATTTATTTAAATACATATTCTATATATTTAATAGTACTTGCATTTATGTCCAATTTAATAATCCTACATCCCTTTCATATCTTCGTATCAATCAATTAAGGAGATTAGACAACGTGAACCACTCGCTCAGTGGACATCGCCACAAACCTCAGCGATGGCTTGGTTGTTAATGTCATTGTTGTTGCTGTTGCTGTTGCTGTTTTCACATAGCTGTTGATGGCCACAGGCGACAGCAGAAACATGGCGAACTGCTGTTTGAATTGCATGCACACCGGAAGTGCCTGTTATGCCAACTGGGCGTCTTTGACAGCGAAGCACAGCATAATGATGGTCATGCTCGTTATTGCGAAGGTTGTCTCCACTCGCCAGTTTAGCAGGCTTTGGCTTTGGTTTTGGGTTTTGGGTTTCTGACATTGGTCTTAGGACTTTGGGCATTCTAGATGGTTGTTGAAGACGTTGCTGTCCTTCGGCATGCACTCGCAATTGTTGACAAGTCACTTGCAATTTGCCACACTTTAATCAAGGGTAAATACATAAATGAACAACATTCTGTGCTCGAATGCTTCTATACTGTGTATGTTCCTATCAAATGGAAAATAATCTTTATTTGCTTTTATTCGTGTTATTTGTGTGTCTTGTTTTGCGGCGGGTGGCGCGTGTTGTAAAAGTTTATGGTTATCTTTTTGGTGTGCGAGCGAATTTTATGTGTGTAATTTGTTGTGCAGCTTTGCATCAACTTTTATGGCGTGACATTTGGCTTTGCGCAAGGATAAGATTCTAATTAGGATATCGTATGGGAATACAATCAATTACGACTCCCGAATCCAGCTGTTGATTTCCAATTTCAACAATAAATTTTTGACAATAATGCTCACTCAATTTTTGTGATTCCATGCAATACAATTTTTTGATTTCACAGACTGCAGATGTGCTAATAAAATGTCAAGTATTTTTTACGCCTTGTCTAAAAGATATTTTAAATAAAAAACAAAAGCTAAGCACATAAAGTGTGTAGTTGAGAAAGGAAAGTTTCTGCTTAAGCAACATGCAAATGAACTTGACTGAACTTTGGCAGACAAATTACGTGCGAAGCACAGAAATGGCTTTTAATAATTTGATAACCCATTTCGCAGCGAATAAAATGCTAATTTAAATGCCAGTCTTAAGCAAAACTTTCCTGTGAACAATTGTCGCAACAAAGACGAGCAACTTGGGGTGAATAATACAAATTTAATCTTTGCCTTTGCTATTTTTGTTTTAGTTTTCTTAAGCAAATATAAGCACGATGAATGAAATCGTGTGTGAATATTTGTATACCCGCTACTTTTTGCTGAGAAGGGTTTTAAAACATTGTGCCTACTGTAAATGTACATAAGTAAGTATATAATAGGCAGGAGGAGGCATCTCCATAAGGTATATAAATTTTCGATCAGTGACAACCGATTTTTGGTACATACAATAACAATTCCATTTGAATTTGTTACAACCAATTAAAAATTGTAAAGTTGATATAGTTAAAAAATAATTATAAATTACAAAGTAGCTTTTGGTTGATAATTTGGTGTATTTTTACTGTATAATATATAGTATAATGATATATCGGAATATTTCAGTATTATTTCGGTATATTGATTTAGAAAATACTTAGCACGTATCTCACAGTCGATCATTCTCGAGTGTGGCTTTGTCACCTGTAAAGAAAGCAGAAACTTGAATTGAATACAAAAGATAATAGATATTTCCATCTAAAGTTTATTTAAGAAATTCACCTTCGAGCTAGTTAGATATATTTCTGCAGTTACAATAAACAATAAACATGCTTCATTTGAGATGCATTCGAAATCAAAGTTTGCTTTGTTTACGGATGTTAGTTAGTCAAAGCACACGAGTTGGCTAAATCTTTAACGAGGCGATTACTTGGCCAACAAGCTGTCGATATGACAGAGAGAGAGAGAGAGAGAGAGAGAGACAGACCAAAAGGGAGAGCGAGAGCGAGAACGAGGCTTATAATTTATACTCGTATGTAAGCTCGCCTCGTTTGATTATGCAGATGTCACCAGAGTCTAGGGTGAAGCGTGTCCTTCTGTATATTTAACATGCTGGGGAATTTTAATTCAATCCGCAGGGTCTAAGGATTCATGCACCCCGTTTAACTTGGGGTTGCGCATGGCTGACCCGGTCATGCCGCCGGACGCAGCAACATCCAGCAGCATACAACACACACAGAATACAGCTTACAGCATATGGTATAGTAGTTGGCACGATGTGACTATAGCCTTGCTTACCTGCAGCATCTCATTGCAGGCAAACACAAGCAGACGTGCCTCAGCTTCGGCATCAGCTTCGCCTTCATCGTATTCCTTTTGCCATTCATTCCAACACAGTGTCCGCTCGATAGCATGTCCTTTTGCCTTCTGCTTCTTCTTTTTTACTGCTGCTCGGAGAGAACAAATTGTTGTTAAAGCAGAATGAGGCACACGAAGGCAGCATTGTTAATGAAGCTGCTTGTCATCACTTTAATTGCATATGCTTGTGATGTGTAATTTATGCAAAGGCACACAGCACTGCACAGCACAGCGAAGGGCTAATGTGGGAATACGAATATACTCCTTTTTTTGCAATGAGCTTGAGTAGTCGAGAAGTTTTTTTTTTTGCTGGTCAGGCAATTAATAAGTAAATATTCACTCATGCCAATAAATCGCTAAACCGAGGAATTTCCAGTTTAAATTGCATACATTTATTTCTACGATAATTATAATAATCTTATAATGGTACTAAAGTTCACTTAGATCTATTCAGTTTTCTTTGCCATCTTGCATTTTACCATTATTGAAATGAGCTTGACAGGTTGTGTAAGGTACCAACTAAAGTAGCAATTAGTAAATAAATTATGTGTATAAATATCGACTATTGAACAAAAAATAATTGCAACAGTTACATTTTTTAATAATTTAAATTTAATGTTGACAACAAGATGTTGAAAGATCGTCAATTAAGACCTACCATATTTAATGACAAATTCAATACTAACATTTTATAAAACAACTAAAAAACCAAAGCTTACAAGGGCATATTGCAATATTCAATGTGAATTTTATCCATGTTGAAAGGAGCTATCGGTTAAGGTGAAAGGTATCAGCTAAAGAGGTAATTAGAAAATAAATATATGTACAAATAAAGTGTCTAACTGTCGACTGTTGACTTCATAATGAGCAGACTACAAAAATAGATATTTGCGTCTATGCGAAATATTTTAATAATTCAAATTTAATGATTAAATGAATATATAAAGCCAGATAAAGATTAGATTAGGATCAACTAAATGCAGATTTAAAACTTAAAATTTAACAGATAAAATAGCTACATATAAGGACACATTTTTTCAAGCTCATATTAAAGTATTCAAGTTGATTATTACCCATGTTGAGCAGATAGAAATTCAATAAACATTTTAAATTCAAAATAATTATTTAGTAAAAAAAAAACCAATGAATCACAGTATTGAAATGCAGTAAATAGTTGAAAATTCAAATTAAATTTAATTTATGATGAGCAGAAAGTAATTAAGACATTGAATTAGTAATAAATATTTTGTAATTCAATAATAAACAATATTTGAAAATTTGTTTTGAATATGATCTGTTCACATATTCATTATATGAATGATGATTTTATAAATGAACTTAAATTTTTTTAAATCCATTTTATACTTATACTTTATTAAAAATGGTAATAAAGTAAAACATCGTGGGGAACTAAGTTGCTCTGAATATGAAATATGAAATTTAGTTATAAGCTGCAGTTATAACAAATTTATAGTATGTTTTATTATATTTTGTTATTACAAGCAACTCGCTTTAAACTTTTATTTGACCCTTAGAATAGTCCTTCTATTGATACTAGATGACAAGAACCGAATGTGCTTTGCAAATTTCGTTATCAGATTTGTGAATATTAAATGCATGTTACTTGCATGATGACTGGAATGGTCGAAAGGGGGAGCTTTTTGGATATAATAGAGCTTTGCTCTATTGTTTCCTATACAAACTCGATCTTACACATCACTAAATCATTGAACCGATTCAATTAGGCACTTCTGCATTTGTCAGTGTGGCACTTCTGCAGTTGAATTGCAATTTGATTGAGACAATAAATACAAAGTGTGTGTTTGCTTTACAAGTGTGATACAATTGCAATTGTCTTAATTTAACAATTGCCAAAATTCGACATTGTCTGCAGTGAATTAATCATTTAATTAGCTTGGCATTTTGCTGAGAGCAAGTCAAATGCTTATCTCAACGTTGCCAGTTGATTTCCATTTACATTTGCTCTTAGAGAGAACTTTACAATTGGCTGCATTTGGCGATTTGGAACGGGGCCAAGACGCAAAAGACTTTATTTGCACAATTTTAGCAACTGTTTAAAGGTTGAAATTAGTTGATAAGGCCTCGAGGAAATTTAATAATAACAGAAGGAAATTAAGTTAACAGCTTAACGGAGCATAGTTTGTGGCTTAATAATGGGAAATTTATTAATATTTGCTGGTCTACTAGTGAAGTAATGTTTCATTCTATTTGCTTCTTGATAGATTGCATTTACATTTTTATTAATTTTTCTACTCATACGATTTAATAAGAATCCATAATCTAATCTTTGTCGACTTGAACCCCAATAAGGTCTCAAAGTTATGTTCAATAACCTTTTGGCAGTTGGAATCTGCGACCTTAGAACGTGCCCTGAAATGAATATCCTGCTTTCATCTAGCCTAGATTGGGGTTAAAAGTTGTGGCTGGCAAATTAGGCTTGTTCAGTTGCGAAATCTATATTTAAATGCTAAAAATGTCTGGGCCACAAAAGTTGCCACAAATCAATTTGAAATTCTAGTCGAATTTGGCTTTGGGTCAAAAGCATTTAGCACGCACACTAACACACACACACTCTCACACACACATAGAAAGAGAGCTCTCATAGCCATGGGGCAAACACGTTGTAAGGTCAGTTGGGAATTTGCTCAGCTGAACTTTGTCTATGCGAAAGTGGCAAAAGTTTCAAGCAGTAGCAGCATCAGTAGTAAAAGTCGCTTTAATTTTATACATTCTCCTAGATTTTATTGTTCACACTCTGAACACAAATTTAATTCATATTCTACTCCAAAAAAAAAAACAAAACAGTTTGTCTGTGAAACACGAAGTAGTTTGAAATGTTGAAACTTGTTTTGTTTTTGCTTCAACGAGTTTGAATTCATTTAAATTGTGGGTGCTAAACGCCTCAGGAGTTTTCCCTTGTATATATTTCAATGCAGATTCCGTGAGTTATTTTAAAGTGTTTTCAGCTCCATTTCATAACTGAATTCGTGCACGAATTTAGTCACAATTTTGTGCTATGATACTTTTTCTTCTTGTGTTGAAAGTTTGCTGGAAAGTTAAACATTATGTGTGCAACTAACTTGCTGCCTTTTAAACGAAGTTTCGCCATTCTTTATTTATTTTGTGTCGGGTTTCGCTTTTTGCGGATAACTCATACGTCATGTGGGACATGAACATTGACAAATTCATGCTTTCGGTCGAAATATTGGTTTTTGTTTGTACTTTATTCACCATCCACCCACCACTCGGCTATGATTTATTAAACACTTTTGCTTGAAAGTGCCGAGCATTCATTTATTTCTTCGGATCGCCAAAGTGCAGTAATTTGTAAGAGGGTTGCAGATGTTTAATCATGCTCAGTGCCAAATAAAAATAAAACATACATGCAAATCAAATGGAAGCACTCGTAGTTATTCGAGGCACACACGTATCTTAGAATGTGTAATCCAATTTCAATTGCTTAATCCACCATGACTGGCACTTTATCAGAAGTTAGAAGATGCCGCGTCGAGTTGCCAGTTGCCAGTTGCCACTTGCCACTCGGATTGCTTGGGTTTATCACAGCACTTGGAATACTTAAATTCTCTATTCAATTATACAGTCGCACTCAAGTTTACCCACTCAGCTCTCAATATATCTTATGGCGTTGAGTTGTGAAAAGTTTGTGCCCCCAAAGGTTTGTTTGAAATCACAATGTTTGTTAAAGAAAATCTTATTTTAACTTACGCAGATTTATGTTTTAAAGTTTTGCTTAAAATAATCGATTGGAAGAATTTGTAGAGTTTTGAATTATTATACGAAAATTAATATAATTGAAAATATATATATTGAATTATGAATATAAGAGATGTTCAAGGTACCCTGGATTACCAATAAATATCAATTATTGCATCAGTTAGTCCATATCGTCTGCCTACTACAGTTTATAGATTGTTAGAAGCTCTAGATATGGAGAAATTCTGTCGCACATTGAGTTGTAAGAATAAAGTTGTCATATAGTCGGGAAAGTTAAGCAAATAACATTTAATTTAATTAATGTTAAAATACAAAATACTTTAATTGGTAAATCAAGACTTCAATTTTAAATCATGATGTTTGGTACATACCATCTTAACTTCAGTTTATGTGATTTCTTAGAAGATTATTTTGTTATACTCTACGGTATATTTTTAGTGTAGTATATATATATATATAGTAAATATATGCTTCGATATATTTTTGTATTTGACATATATTATTTTGGTGTATTTGAAGAATAATACCGTATTTTGTATGTTAGTCAAAATGCGTAGCGGATATATCGTTCGGCATTTTTTTTCTAGGATTTTTTCAATATATGTATGATATACTTTAAGAAGAATACCGCTCTTGATTGTAGCTATCTTAGTTGGTTTAGAGCAAAACATGTTTTAAATAATATACATTTTCTACTATCATAGACAAGTTATTCCATTAAAAGCAAACAATGTTGTCTTGCAACTAAAATCAGGTCGTCGAATGTAAGTTATTTAAAATGTATGTTATTCATATTACAAGTATATTGACGGAAGTCCAACTTACTCAGTAATGTCCAGTCAAAAAAATGACCAAGCAATGTACTTAAACCTGTCCTTATAAGTGCAGACAGTTGCACAGTGGCGTGGCACAGTGGCAACAGACTGTGAAAAGCAAATAATCCCCAGTTGCAGTTGCTGCTGCTGTTGAAGGCATCTTTTTCTGTGCTCACATATCATTTGAGTGCAGTGCAGTGCAGGATGGATGGCGTTGGCAGTTAAGTTATTTACATAAAATACACATGCGGATGTGCTATAAAGTTTTTTGCATGTGCCACTTAATGACGTCTCTTGCACTTTGCAGTCGGCAATTTGTTTTTAATACATTTTTAAGTTTCGCATGTGGAGACGGAGGCAGTAAAGAGAAAATTAAATTACACTTTCGTCACTTTGTAGACGTTGCTGCTGCCGTTTGTTGCCAAAGGTGACCCATTTCAGTTATGTCTGTTTGCATATTCGAGTGCATATTCTCTCGTCTCCTCGGTTTATTCACGACAAGATTAAAAGCCAAGTTAATATGCAGCTTGGCAACATTGTAAAGAGGCAAGTTTATGCCTTATATTGGCTGCCTTGACTATGCTAATTTATGGCGGTTTCTTTTACAGAATTTATTCAATTTGATAAGCTCAACGCGCATTACGTATACGTCGTGTACAAGGGCAAGAAATATAGTTTTCGTAAGCGATTGGCAGTTAATAAGGTGTTTGCAAGTGTAAATATTGCAGCTTGATTATTGAAAATGGATTTGCAGCACGTAATCACAAAGTAGAGAGTATACTAAGAAGGTAATGTATAATAAATCATTTATTGAAATAAAGTCACCATTCGTATTTCAGCAGCGTGAAATTGCGCTTATATAGTAAATTAGTAACAGTAATGTATGCAGCAGAACTTTCCACACACCGAATTGCAATCACATCAACAGCGAAAATACATTTGAATTGCTGTGCAGGAATTTCCATCAGTAATCTCTAGAGTACTGACATACCCGCATTCAAATGCATTATTAAGAGTTGACGTTGAGTGGAAAATTTGTTTTGGAACAAAAGCTGTGAACTTTTACTTTGTAGCTTGCTAAATATATTATATGTATGTGCTTGTGGTTTTTTCAATAATACTTTTCACGGTTAAAAAGTGGGCATAATTTAAGGTTTGGTTGCTCTGCTTAGTTTTAATAATTTGGTCTAATTTAAACAAGTAAATTTTTATAGCTATGCCTGCAGGAAATGTAATTATTATATAACATAAAGAAGCAGATATCTCCGACGCTATAAAGTACATATATTCTTGATCAGCGTCAGCAGCCAAGACGATACAGACATGCCCGTCTGCTGTCTTTCCTTGATCGCAGAGATATAATTTTTCGTTTTAGATGCTTTGGCTGACAATTTGGTATATTTTTTACTTTTGTTAAGTGTAATGCTATATTAAAATACCAAATATAGCAATTGGTATAAGTAAGTATTTTTGCGGTATATTAATTTGGTAAATTTAGAGAATAATACCGCACGGTTTTACTATTATTTAAAATGAGTAGCGAGTATCTTACAGTAGAGCACACTCGACTGTAGCTTTCTTACTTGTTAACAATGTTTTTAAGTTACGAAACTTTTCTTTTTACAGTGCATAATTGCTCGTATAAAGATGAAATAAAATTAAAGGAAATAGTCGTAGTTCAAATATCATAATCGCATTATGCTTTAATAGAATTACAGCAATTCAAGTGAGTGGCGCATTGAAAGTGGGCTTGTTGGATGCCGTCTTAGTTGTACTTTGCTTTGCCACTCCAAATGTGAAAAAGGCCAGGGATAAAAGGTGAGCCGTCAACGATACCGCAAAGGCACGTGCCAGGGACACATGCCAAGCTCTAAGACATTACAAAGTTTTTAGGGATACTAAGTAGAACAGAACACAGCACAGACAAGAGCATAGTGTTAAGCAGAGACAGCGACAGCGACAGACGCTGAGGCGGACACACACAGTAAATGGAAAGTCAAGAAATAAGAAAGCAGCTTAAGGATACCCCCAAAAGTCGTAAAGCCGACTGCTGCTGTCACCTGGCCAAAAATTTAAAATCCTTGCAATACTCGCCGAGCGCCTTGTGATAAAAACAATGTTGCACGCTTTTTTATGGCCGGGTACATCAAGTAATTGAATTTTTACATCATTACACTTATTACTCGTATAGTAAGTAGTACGACATAGTTGCTTAAAATTCAAAAGATGACGCCAAGCAGCCAGATGTCTTTGCACTTGATGCTAATTTCCATAATTTGACAATTTTAGCGCTCTATATACAAAGTAGCTGACAGACAACTGTAATTGCAGTATCAAACTTTTTCCTTCCGTCTCGGGGAAATGTCTTAAAAATTTAATATCTGCTGCTGTCACCTGAAACTGAAAAAGGTTCAAACAAATGATGGGCTGAATTTTAATTAGAATGTTGCTGAAATTAAGTAAGGTAAAAATAAATAAATTTAATTTGCGAAATTAGTTTTATTATTGTGCTATGAATGCTAATTCGATACCATGATTCCATAACAAGCTTCTATTCACTTGTTACAGATACCTGACTTCAGATAGCAAATCAATCAATATGAGCACATGAATTGCCTAAAGCAAACACACACACAAAAGCCTATTTGCTCAGTTAATAGTGAGTTGTAATATGGATTGGCACCTGTTTGATTTGTGAAGTGTAACTTGACTGCCAGTTGGCAAATCGATGAAAGCTAATGCCAAGTACAGCTTGAATTAATACTCAGTTGGTCTGCTTGTCTATCATTTAATCGTATTACATAATTACAGAATATGCGGTGCAAATATGTTTGTCAATTTTGACTTCAATAAACAGCAGAAATATCTACGCATTAAACTCGCCAAGGTATTTGAATTTGTAATAATTAATATCAATTAAAACTGATATCAATACAATTGTTGGTCTGTCTTCTATGTAAATTTACATTCTTTAAAAGAATTAATTACGATGTTTTCTTGAAAGCGAGAGTATATATAAAAATATAGTTGGCAGATAGATTTTGAGTTTATACATATTTATATTTATTTATTTTTTTTTTTAAATTGTTTTAATGCTGCAATTATTTCAGATATTCGTTGAACAATCTCTTCGCTCATACTTCAAGATTCTCTTGGAATTTAATTTTATACCTCTTGTTACATAAACTTTGTTAAGTTTTGTCCGACACAACAAATAAATGAAGCATTTAAAAAACAGAGTCAACAAAAGTTGAGGGGAATTTAAGCAACTTTTCAATTTCAATTAAAACAATAAATAATTAAAATTCAGTGTACAAGAAATGTTGCTAAGGCTCAACTTTTGTCTCGCTGGCCAGGAATTTTTCTTTTTTTCTTTTCTTTGCCCACTTCATCAATAGCTGCCTAAGGCTGTACATATTAGAGCAGGAAACAGGAAATGGTCCATTTGGCCATTTAATAATAAAAGCGTTCTTAAGTTGAACAATTTTTGAAACATTTTTTGTGGCTTCCAATGATTGTGATAATGGAAAATGGGAACGCTTAACGAAAAATTTAAGGAACTCATAAGAATTTAAGCTTTGGAATTACTTTTGTACTATGTAATGCAGTGCAAAATTAAAGATAATTTGTGGAAATCAATAAATGTTCGTTGTCAATAACAAATTGAATTCGTTGAATCACTTGTTATCGGCGTAATTTGATTGCAGCTTTATTTTCGATTGTTGTCAGCAATTTAAGTATTTGAAATTTCTCTGCTGTTGCTTTGGTCGTTTACAGTGCATCGCAGTTCTTTGCCGGGTGACAAACTGTGGCCTGAATACAAAAGTCAACTTGAAAGAATTGCACTCATAAAAGCGACAAGCAAAAAAGTGAGATGAAACTGTTATTTCACGCTCAATTGCAATGCGCTCATTCCGTTAACAAATGAAACCGGACGGAGGGTGAATTTATTGCCGTTTTTTTATGCAACCAACAAACGAGGATATTTGTGTGCATTTTATCAAGCGGGTCACGACAAGCGACAGACTACGGACTCCAGACTACAGGCTGCTGCCTACGCCTCATTGAGGCCAAAGTACGAGTGAGTATTGCAGCAATATAGTCAGACAATGGCAATAACAAAGCCAGGATCTCAGTTTTAGTCGATGAAATCGAATCGAGGGCGTAGAAAGCTTGCATCAATGCTGGCCCGAAGCAATTGGAATCAATTAACTTAAGCATTGAGTATCGTAAATTCAAAATGCAGATGCAGTTTTGTGTTGCATAGTTGATAAGGCACAAAAGTCAACAGCAACCAGTTTACAATATTGAATTTCCCTTGTCTAGAGTGAGTTACAAACTGTGCAAAATTTAAGATATCAAGCATCGTAATTAGTAAGGCATTTAATTTTAATGTATTTAAATTACTCGAATATTTGTCCTCAAGTTTTGGGAAAACGCAAAGTGTCTGTAAATTGTTGAGCTGCTTCCTCGAGCTGTGCATATAAAATCAGAACCACTTAAATATTCCCAACAGGCAGACCACGCATTAACAGATTTGATGTGCATTTCTCGCCTCGAGGAATTCAACAAAGAGCCATCAAATTGGATTGGATCTCAGCGCGAAGCTGGCCATTCAAAATATTTGAATAATGTACGAATGTATATATATATTCACTCACACAATTGTGAATATGTAGAGAGCACGGAAAAGTTTTAAAGCAAGTTGCAGAAATGTTGAACTTGGCAAGATAATAATGTTAGCTGACCTTTTGAAACTTCATAAAGCAATTGACACGCTGAAAAATTGTGGTTTGAAATTTGTCAAGTGCGGAAGTTCATTGCACTCAACACTCAGCCAAAGATTTTATATAGTATTTGTGTGTAGCATAAACAAATGCTAATTTCACAATTATGTTCATTACGATTCATAATCATTTCCTTTTTACTTATCATGTTCAAGGACTCGGCTAAAGTGGCGCCGGCTCAAGAAAACAAACAACAACTTTTGCAGACTTGAGGACTTTTTAATGTCTTTGCGCGAAAGCATTTAAAACAACCATAAAACGAATTGAAAGACTTTTTATCGTCTTTGTTCCTATTGAGACTCGTTTTTAAGGCATTTTTACCCATGAGTATTTTTAAGCAATTTTTACACTCGTGTCGTCTGGGTTTTGAGTCATTTGCATTTCTGTGGCCTAAACAAAGAAAGTGTTTAATTGAATTAGTTTAATTGAATTAAATAAAAAGTTAAATAATTCGACAATCAATAAAGTTTGCTTTCACTATTGATAAGCTAATTAGGCATAAATTTAAATTTAAGAAACTTATTGTCTTTTCGGTAACTTGAACTTGAAGTCGGAACTTGCATTTTTGAGGTTATTATTTAGTATATTTTAAAATTAATACCGCACTGTTTTGCTTTTATTTAAACTGCGTAGCGAGTACGCACAGTCGAGCACACTCTACTGAAGTTTTCTTATTTTTTTCTGTGTAGCCAATTTGTTTGCAGTTGTAAGGTTGCAGGCAAATTACGTATGTAAAAGATTATTGTGCATACATTTAAATTATAGAATAATATTACATTAAATCTCTTCTAATTTTCTTTTACCATAGCTTTAACTTGAAGTCGGAACTTGCTTTTAATTATTTTCCTTGAGGTCTTATTGGTTGGAGTTGAAAGGTTACACACAAATGACGTATGCACTTTGACATCGAACACAAATTGCCCGAATTTTAGCTTGTCTATTATGTCTGTGTGTGTGTGTGTTTTTGTCAACCCGCCATTTAACCAAAATCATTAGGCATTGGGTTTGACTTTGTCATTGGATTTAGTGCATGGCCAAAGCCATTGGAAGCATAGGGATTAATTTATGTGGGGTTAATTGTCTTGATTGTGATTGGATTTAATGAGGCCCTTGGAACCTCATAAATGCTGCAAATTCACTTTTATGGAATCCTTGGAGCCGCATTTAATTTACTGTCACTTGTGGCCAGGAAATTGTTAAGCGTATTAACTTTTAATGCTTTATGCAAATTTTAAATACATTATTCAAAAGAATTATGTCAGTTATTGAGATGAAACTTCGAAACCGTTTTATTGCTTTTTTATGGTTTCGAAATATTCGCTGGCCGTAAAATGTAAATTTCGATTGCTGTATTTGTTTTAGCCTTCACCATTATTGATTACTTAAATTTTTAAAGATGTAATTTTTCATCGCTCGATGTAAATCATTTATATTGGAGTACACGCAATTTTCAATGTTTCGTGTAATGTAATAATGAGACACATTCTGACATAAATGCAATTAAAAAACATTTGCAGCCATTAAAATGCCATTTTGTGTTATTTTTATTGGGTTATTCCCTGGGGACATTAAACTCATTAAAATTTGACACTCTCCGTGAATGTGGCTTCCATTCATTCACATAACTATGAGTGTATTCATTCAGCCCGTCGGTCTCTCCCTTGCCCACTTCAATGTCTGTCGAGTCGTGTGTCTGCATTTCAGTTGCTGATGTGATTAACGTTCCAATTTTGCCACCGACTCTTGACAATTCGTAAGACAAGCTCAGACTCAGCAGAACAGTGTGTTCATCAAATGTCTATTAATCTGCGAAATTCACAATGCTTGTCATCTGGTCTGCAACTGCGACTGCTATTGACTTCTCTGGCCAGACTATCTGCGAATTAATCTAAGCAATTCTTGCTTAGCATAGGAAAACACACATTTGCAGAGCGAAAGGTCCCCTTGCCAGCTAACATTTGTTTGCATCGTCTTAAACTCTTTAAACTCATTCAAGAGAAAGAAAAATAGAGGTATAAATAATACTTTATTCTCCTGTTTCGGTAATAAATAAGTGAATATTCAATTAAATATAATTTCTATCTACTCAATTACTTAAGCCTTCTTTAAGTCGTCTTAGTGCATTATTATTGTGTGTTACAAATTGCTGAAAAGCTTCAGCATGCCATACAAATTGCTTATTTATCTAATATATGTTTTCCACATTTATTTATCGTATATATGTATATGGTTTCCTCACAGTGTTAAGGAGCAAGTCCGTGACCTACTTAGTCTCGTGTCTTAGATTAATCCCATTGTATTGTACAATAGCCAAGTCATGCTTTTGCCTTCACTGACTGTTTATCTTTGGGATTGGTAATTTTGTTCGCAGCAAATTATTTGTTGCCTTTTCGCAAATAAAACACAAATCGAAAGTGGCGAAAAAATATGATTTATTATTCGATGTGGCGTGAGATATGCATAAAAAAATGTGTTACACAATAGCACTTTATGATGGTGAAATTGACGTGAAATAAATGAATTGTTGAGCTTTAAATTAGAATCAACTGCGAGCTTTATATACATAGGTAACATACGTATACTTAAACATTTACAGAAAGGGCAGAGTTTATTAAAAGTAAAACAATCTACAGATGAGTTTCTTAAAAATGAGCTTCAGAAAGTATGAAATATAATGAATATTTGGCTTTTACTTGTTGAGCTTGCCTGCGAACTTGCCAAGATAAACAAGAAAATGTCTGGAATTGCCGAAAAATATGTTTTTAATTAAATTATTGTTTTTGTTCTTAGAAGCACTGGGTTCAAAAGAGTACTGTAAAAGTTTTGAGAAAAGTTAAAATATATTTGAATTAAAATAACATTACCGAACTTAGCAAAAACGTTATTTTACTAATAGAGTTTTCATAACAAATGAAATGAATAAGACTTGATAAGAGAATACCTTAGTAAATTAGATTGAGAAAGGTTTTACTTTCTGGAAACTGGGAAATCAGCTATGATGCCTTATGTATTTTAGTTTGAATAAATTGAAAAGAAATATTGCTTATTATTAGACAAAACAAATTTAATTTTATCTATCAAATGTTTTAATTCATTTAAAAACTTATAAAAAAAAACAACAAAAACGCACGCAATTAATTTTGATTACTTTCTAAATAAAGATGGTAAGATGGTAAGTTAATTGTTGAGTATTAGTGTTCATTCAAGGATATACAAATAATGCGCAATACAGAATTCTTTTATCGTCGATTGATTGATAAGAAATGGCAATGTTTTTAAAAGTTTTCTATGACAACAATTATGAAAATCGGACAGTTGACAATCTGATATTTCCTCTGGAATTTCCCCGAACTTTAGAACAAATGTCCTTAAATTTCACTTCAAACACAATCCACACGCGACTTGTCCTTGCAACGTGTTGTAAGGTTCGAAGGCGGACATTTAGAACTGCTGTTGTCGACGGAGTATTTTAGTGCTATACCTTCAAATAAAAATAAATTATGAAACAAATCTGGCGATGGGACTGGCAGAGTTAACTTGACATTAATTATATTTAGCAAACTTGTAACTTAGCGTAAACCCTTTTTAACCCTTCTTTGGGCCACGTGTACGAGCGTACTGCGGTTTGTTGGTAGATACATTAACAAATTGTCGACTTTTCCAGGTAACCGTAATGCTGTCGCATAATATGCAAAGAATCTTAAATGCTGCCCCAAGGATTTAGTTCCTACTTTTGTTTATAAAGGCGTTCTCCTTCCAAGGTCTTATCCAAAGTTTTAACACATTTAATGGTTTCTTCTTTGACTGCAACTTCCTGATAGGCATTTTCATTTAAGCGGGCTTAGTCTTCAAATTTGTGTTTAATAAATCAAATTTTGGTTGGGTTACTTATTGGCGTTTTTTTTAAATATTGGAATTAACAACTAACCGACTGATTTTAAAACTGGAGTGTTTTCTTATTAAATTGTAAAGTTAATAAATGTCTTGAATCATTCCTTTAAATCCAGACATCTATCTCATTAATTTGTCATGCCAAGCACGTAAGAAACTGTCGTCACACTTTACTGTCTGCATAAAATATTTTCTTTGATGTAACTTGAGCTACTTTCCATTGACCTTTCACCCAAAACGATTTAAAATAAAGTTGAGTTTGCTCAGCGAAGTTTAAAGTTGCATTTCAGAAAATGGCTTTAAATTTACGTATTTGCTAATGCCTGAAAACATTTTCTAATTAAATGGCACTCAAGTACACTCGAATCTGTAGCATTCATTGATTAGTGCTAAGAGTTCTCTTTATTGATAAAATGTTTCTTAATTGAATCGTATTTATCACTTGAGTGTCATAGCGTGATTTCAATAGCATTGTATGCATTTTATTTGATGCGATAAAGTGTTTCCGGCTACGAGACAGCACTCACTTTTTCTAATATAGTTTACGGTTCAATAACTGTCAGTTGGGGGTCACCTAAAAGCTTTTGCCGCCCTTAAAGCTGCAGGTGTTACAGGTACAGAAAATAGAGAAGAAAGTACGCATGAAAGCAACGGGAAGTCCGATTTATTGAATGCCAGAGGGAAATGAAATATCGCTCAGACTTCATAGAGATCCATACAATTTTAAAGTTATTTAGTCAAAGATTTTGCTTTCGAGTCTATCGCCGTGAGAGTTGAGCATTCCATACGCTTCGTATCGAGATTGTTGCATTCCAAAATGTTGCATACTTTTGTGCGCTCTGTTGCTTTGCTGCTCTCACGTGGCATAAAGTAATTGAATTCACGTCAAACTTCAATGACATTTTAATGAACATTTTCGGCTGTGCAATGTTCGTGTTGACAGGCTTTTCCCCATGGCTTTACAAAAAAAGAAAGAAGGTTTCCAAAAGCATGAGATTGTCAACTACTGAATCAAGGGGAAAGCAAACAAATTCAGTTTAGACAGAACACAATCTTATGCTTAGCATGTGTGTTGGGTAGACTAAAACCAGCTTCAACACCATGTAGCTGGCTTTCTCCTATCTAATTTACCATATTATTTACATATTTTTAAATTTACCATATATTTAAGCTCTATCATGCAGATTTAATAGCATTTTTGTTAGCAATGCAGTTGATTTATTTTAAAATAATAATTATTTTAAAACGGAAATAAAACAAGTATTACATCTTAAACCTTTCCGTTTTAATTTGATTATTTTTATTTCATATTCCAATGTACTAAAAAGAGTATAGAAATCTTCTGTTTGTTTTGATAGTATAATCCTGACACCAGGCGCAATTCACAATTTAGAAATATAAGAGAACTGAAACCACAAAGGTGGTAGATTGTTTCTCTCTCGCAGATTGCGACAAAAAAATGTCAAACAGTTTTCATAACTGCTGGCAATGCAAAATCACAAAACACAAAAATACACATATTCGGCTTTGATTCTGCATGGGAGAATTTTTTTTACCGCTAAGCAAAGTACAAACAGAATTAAAGTCGATTTTTCTCACATGAGATTTTCAAACGTTTGTAGCTTGCAATGTCAATTGACAATCGATAGAAAATAAGAATTTTAAAAAAATGTAATTGATTTATACAGCAAAGCAACTTTGTTTTCTAAATTATTATTTTTGTTTCTTATTAGTATTAAATACTAAATTAAATTCACAGAAAAGAGAGCTTTTATAAATAAATATGAAAAATCCATCAATTACTTTGTAAAAGAGTTAAACAATTTCAATATGTAGTATATCTGATTTGTAAATATATTTGCAAAATAAAAACACAACGTAAATTTCTGTCTATTTCAAGCACACTTATTTTCCACTTCACGAAAGCAAAAACACACTGTGGCCAGGTGTTAACTTTTTACCACTAAAAATGAACATGTTTAGAGTCACATAAATTCTTGCTATCAACACTCGAGGGGGAAGCAAATACGAGAATGTGTGTTAGTGTGTGTTGCAAGTGGGTCAGATAGCTGGCATTTTTTGGAGTTTTTCCCAAATATTATTGCAGGTCATTTCGCAGGCAAACTGGTTTGCCATTTGGCATTACTATGTTGGGGCTCTTCGTGAAATGTTTATTGCATTTTTATCTGCCAGCTAAATGATGGTGTGAAATTTTGTGTTTTGGATTAAGGCATTTGATCTTTCGTGCATTTATTTGTGGGCTCGAATTTATATAATTTCGTATAGATATTTGTAAGAATTATTCATTCGTTTAATTACAACTCAAACAGAAAACTGAAACCCGAAATGTAGTGAGATTTCATTATTGGATTTCGCAATTAAAATATTGCTCACTCACTTGCAAGTGAACAATAATTAATCAAGCATTTCATTAATTTCAACTGTTTGCCAAGGAAATTGTACGAATTTAGCTCAGCCGTTTTTTTTTTTCGAAGTTCTTCTTCTCATTTGCGTATTTCTTTTTTGGTTTTTTGCATTCCACCTCTTGTGTTTTCTGCAATCACAAAGGATTCAATTAAATACTTGGCTAATCAAGCGTAAGTATTGTTGCGCACTCTGCGATTACATGCAGATTGGATCTGCAATGGGTAATTAAAGATGTAAGCGTGGAAATACTTTTAAAATCTTTATCTATTTTTTTGTTATTTCTGGTTAAATTTTTGTTTTTAAGTGTTCTTATATTCTTTTAATTGTAGAGGATGTTCGTAATTCCCATTTTTGCAGACTAAATACATGGTGTTTCGCATGCAGTTGCCCAAAATGAGGCAAATTACTTAGACAAACAATAAATAACTCATACGCAGCGTATGCCCGCGGCACTTTAGCACAAAATGCTATGCTAATCTAGCCAAGTGGATCATAAAACATTTGCATAAGCCAACAATTTACGCATAAGCCAACATTCTCGCCCTCGAATTCTCACTCTTTCTCACTTCCCCTCTTTAGCTGAAACACTGTGGGAAATTTCGCTTACTGCTGAAAGTGTAAAGAATTCAGAGTTTGTTAAATTCAATTTTATATATAATATATTCGGATTTAAAAGACTATTTCTTCAAATTATCGATTAAACTTATTTCTAAGCCAATTCGATCATTGTAATAATTAATATAAGTAGATAAATGTAGTCGATAACGAATAAAAAATAAAATGCATTTCATTGTTGAAACAACTTATTGTTAATAATAGAGTATGCCATAAAATTAAAATAGGTAAATGTTAGCGTAAATAACTACTATGTACGTAATAAAAGTATAATCATTTACTACTTTTAGAATTGGTCCCCTATTTTCTTATGTAAGAACGAAAAATGTTATTGGCTTCACTTTCCCACGCTGAGCATTTTATTTCGCATTATAGTCAATTTTATCGGGTTTGCTTTGCTTTTATCAGCTTTCACTTCTTTTTTTATACCATTCCACTTTACTCTATTTATTTTTGCAAATATTTTTCATTTATCGGATTGCAACTTGTTTGCTTTCACTTTGCTCCAATTGTGCAGTTTTTATGTGCAGGATCTAAAATCAATTGTGGTTGAGCCAACATATTTTCCTCTTCCTCGCATTCCGCATGGCAATTGCAGATTGAAATTTGCGCTCCTATTTGTAAAAGTCAATATATATGTATATATAGTTTTAGTTTTATTTGGACAAGAAATAAATATTTATCGCATTTGAAAATGTTGTGCGTTGCAACGTAAAGTTACAGAAAATCACTTTTAAATTGGAATTATGAACAAAACGTAGCATTTAATAGTCATAAAATGTGGCTGGTAAATATTGAAAATGGCTCCCGCATTTTATGGCTTTCAATATGACAATTTCAAAGTTCTTTATCACATAATTTGTTGCAGCAAATGTAAGTCTATGCAAATTTTTTGTATATTTTACGGGAAGCCATAAAAAAGCAACAAATCACCATGGCAGAAGACAATGTTGCTCAAGCTATTATTTATCGCTGACCATCATCAATCTTTCGCTCAAAATCCGTTGAGTGCATGAGCTAAGCAATTTTATTTGGAGATTGAAAGCTGACTGAAGAGTCAATCTTATCATTTGCCAAAAAATTTAAAAGCTCAATTTTGATTATGTTAATATTTCTATATTCGCAATATAGTTAAATGTTTTTTATTGCTCCCCAAGATGACAAGACTTGATTGCTTGCAAACTTCGTTATTTTGAGTATTAAAAATATATTGTATGTTGTAGCTTATGTCAATCATATATTATATATAATGTGTAAGGTTATCGTTCGAGTTGTTAAAGTCACTCTAGACGGTAATTTAAACTTTTTATTCGCATGCATTCATTAAATTCACATTTTGTTGCTGCCACATGCAGAAATGGGCTGTCGTTAAGACAAAGTTTGTCTCTCTAAAATTATGCCTACTTTTACTCCTCCTTTTACTGATGGGGATATATAATTATATAAAATATAGTTACAGCCACCGAGTCAATTCCAATGTTTTGAGGAAATATATTTAATCTGTCAACGTATTCATATGCTTAACATGTGGCCTCAATCTCCTCGTAAATTTTAATTAAAAACCTGACAATGCCAGACATTAATTGTTTCGTAGTTTAAATCAATTTCTGTAGTTTAATATAATTTAAAGAACTCAAAATACTCTAGCAAAAGTTACGAGATATTCCATAAGGAATATCCGCATATTAACTTACTTCGAAAACTCTTGCAACTCTTCAACATAATTTCCGCAGTTGTTGTTTGTGACGTTTGTACATTTTATTTTTAACTTACATTATATCCTTGTGATCCTTGTTGTTGCAGGGTAATAATACAAACTGTCACCAACATCATCAATCATATTCGCATGCAAATTAATGCTTATGAGCCTTTCGTTATAAGTTGCTCGGATTTAAAATATTGTCTGAATTTCGTCCTTTCAGCAGAATTAATCGAACTGCAATTCGCCTGCGACAGAACGTGGTGCAAATGGTTTATTTACCCCAGCAAAAATCTCAGATAAGTGGCTCTTAATGAGGTTTCATTATTGCAAGTACGTGACAGTAATAGCATCGAAATTAACTTCATATGTCGAGACCATAATCAATATGCGCAGATAAACAATAAAGCATTCGGTGAAGTTAATTAAGAAAAACCTTTTAAAATATTTAATTAGTGCAAATATTTTGTTTTATTTAATTATATAATAATTGTAAAAATACTTTCTTTGTTTGTCATGAATAAATTGTTTTATTGAATCAAAAAAATAATATAGACAAAGTTTTGTTCTGCAATATAAATATTTTTATACTCAAAGGGAGCGCCTTAAGATTTTTCGTATTTCTATGCATTGCTGTATTCCCTAAAACCAACTCAATTGTCTCCCAAGGCATTCAACAAAAACACATGTTGAGTTGCTCAAGTTCTGTTATCTGTTCATCGATTGACAGCAAAGTTAACTTGTAGACACGTTTAGGCCAAAAGGTTGGAAAAAAAGCAAACATACTTTCACCGAAACAGAGCAAAAAGTGTCCCACATACGAGTAGAAGATTCGTCAGAATCGAAATCTAACTAATATCCAGCCTAATTGACATCTGAATGAAGGCACTGGATGCTAAGTGCACCTGAAACGGAGAGAAACATCAGACGGTTGTTGTACGTGTTGACAGGCTTCTTCTCATTCTTCAATCAAAAGGCAGCTGTGGTTTTGACTGCCCTACGAATAGGTCAGAAAAGAAAATAAATATGGCTAGCAGAGCTTGAGTTTCTCTGCTGCTGATGCTCGTTATTAATTTCGTTCGCATATAAATAACTTTCATGAAATATGATTTTAAGCAGGTTTTTATACCCGCTGCCATATTGTGGAAGTCTCTGAGACTATAAGAGATAGAGCAATAATTTTTATTTTTGCAAAAAATGACTTTATGATTTTATTTATTGATTATGATGTATAGTATATTTTTAATGCAATTGTAATTTGATATACCAAATAGAACTAATTTTATTGTTTTTTTGTCTAAATATTAATTTAGAGTCTTTTAAGAATTAAACTGTTTAGATTTTATCGAATATGGACAGTGATATATCGATATATAAAATATAACCTATGGTATATTTTATTATATTTTGGAATATTAATTTAGTGTCTATTAAGAAATATGCAGTTTTTATTTTATTGAATATTAATAGGAGTATATCGATATACCTAATATAACTTTTGGTATATTTTAGTATTTTCTCGGAATATTAATTTTGTATCTTCTAGATTTGATTTTATTGAAAATAAATAATTGGTATCTGACAGGGAGCACACTCGTCTGTAGCTGGTCTTACGGACTTTTTTATGTATTACAAAAATTTGTATTAAAATTACTAACCAACAATGTGGAATTCACTAGGGTAGTTTATTTGTTGGCTCTGCGTTCTCTGCATTTTATGCATACTTAATTAACATAAATGCAATTTAGTTACCCCTCATGTGGCGGTTGTGGGGCAAAGTGTCTGACCATATTAGTCAAGCTAATTAAATGCTGTGTCGAGACATGCTCATAAAACGAATGTGCTGACAACAGCGCGCAGAGGAATTTCAATATAACTCAAAACAGTGGGAGATTCATTGCTAAAAAAATACCTATTATATTACTTGAATGCTTCCAGGTTGCATTCACAGTTGCATAATTGTGCCAAATTATGGGAACAAATGTCGCAATGTTGCTGCCGCTTGCATCCTGTTCATTCAACTACAATGCGTTCACACCATTTCCCAGTTCGACGCTCGACAACTCAGTATTAAAAATGAATATTCCCTTAAACGCTGAGATACAAAGGGACCACGCCTTCCCATTGTCTGAGCACTGCAGAAAAAATCGCAGGAAGTGCCACAGAAAACAAGTGAAACATTAAATAAAGGCGGATGGGAACGAAGATACTCTGTGAAAAGGAAAAGTATATGAAAATGGAAACAACTTACGAAAATATATTCTGCATACCCTTTGCTGCTACAACTAAAGGATATTTATTGCTGTAATAGCCTCGAGTGTTTACAGCAATCCATTGGCGCCTCAAACATCAAGAAACAATAGTTAGTGCTCGAGTGCTCTAAATAGTTTTCTGCTTTAAAAATGTTTAATCTCGTTGCAGGAAATCCTGCTGGGCAGAATCCTGACAGCCATTGGATGTCCTGTCAGTTAGACAATTGAATGTGGTCACAACCTGTGACTGCGAC
Organism: Drosophila sulfurigaster albostrigata; assembly: GCF_023558435.1. Lineage (NCBI taxonomy): Eukaryota > Metazoa > Arthropoda > Insecta > Diptera > Drosophilidae > Drosophila > Drosophila sulfurigaster. The sequence continues at coordinate 22,086,806 of NC_084881.1, forward strand.
GACGACTGCGACTGAAGTTCAACTGTCTTTGCGCTCTCTTTTATTGGATTCCAGTTTGTGGTGGCCACATTTATTTTGCCTTCAACTTGCCAATAGTTCTTTGTGGCTCTTTCTGTAAATATGAGGGAGACTAAGATAAATAGAAGTAGCATATCGAGATGGAGCTGCTGGCCATGCTGATACCAGTCAACATTCACCTGTCTCTGGGTCATCTTTGCTGACCAGCAGCAGCTGCAACAGCATCAGCAGCTGCCTGAGGTTACCAAAGTAATTTCCTACCTCGTCTGCTGTTTCTTGAGTTTACTTTGGATGTGTGTGACGAGGACTTAGCAAATATCCACCTGAGGGATATTGCTGTTTTTCGGGTAAATAAATGGGATAGCCAAATTCGGTTGCGGGGGAGCAGCAAATGTGTAAATATATGCGAGTATATTTTAAAGTTATTAACTGTAGGGTACTCGATTCTTTTATACAATTTAAAGCACTTCAAAGTAAAAATAATAATCTGTTTATATGCGTCACAATTGCAATTGTTATGGTATAATTTAAATTATATTCGAAGTTAGAAGTTTTTAGTCAGTTGTTGGGCCATGGAAAACAAACAAGTCAAATTTTATATAGTCTGGATTTGTGGACTATTATTATACATATACCTTGTAATTTTCCTTTGGCAGTTTTCCAAGTTCTTGAAATACTGTAAGTGAACATTTATTAAAATAAAGAACTACTTTTAAACGATTTATTTGTAGCCAATGATGTCGAGACCTACCAAGAACAACAACAGTCCAGTGAAGGTAAGTTGATAATTAAAATAATAATTACAGCTAATCATTTGCTTGCTCTTGCAGAACTCTTCTTTAATGAGGAAAGCATAGAGAAAATAAAGATTCACATAATTAGTATTAATAAGCAACAATTGGTGCTCAATGAGGAGATTTATGGACCACTGACAAATGATTCTGTTATTGTTCTCATACAGGTGAATTATTTAAAATACTATTTAATACCGCTAACACAGATCTCATAATTGCAGGTTCACAAACGTATTGAGTACTTGGAGCATTTGATTTATAGTCTGTCGCTAGCTCGAAATATCTCGCAGGCCTTGTTGATTTTCTCGCACGATTATTATGATAATGTCATAAACGATTTGGTGCAATCAATCAAGTTTTGCAAAGTGATGCAAATATTCTATCCACACTCAGTGCAAATGCATCCAAATGAATTCCCAGGCGATGATCCTAACGAATGTTCGCAACAGAGTTCAATGGAAGGGTGAGCATAGAAATAAATTGCTTAATGCAAATCTAAATTTTATTGTTATTCATCTATCTAAGAAATCCCTTGAGTAAATGCAATAACGTGTTACACATTGCGAATGTTACGCAGATGAAGCATCATTGGTGGTGGAAGGCTAATATGGTTTTCAATGGACTAGAAATTACCAAGCATCACAAAGGTGAAGTAATTTTTATAAATTAATTTATTTTTATTTATTTTTTAGTTTTAAAATTAAGGAAATTACTTATTTTTATTGTGAATACCAGCTTCTAGATGGTTTTATGATTTCTTGTAATTGCTTTTCTCTAACTCTGTTTTAATTTTTTTCGTTTCTAGGTCTCGTTTTGTTTCTGGAGGAAGATCACTATGTGGCCGAAGACTTTCTGCATGTGCTGTTATTAATGCAGGAGAGTAGAGGAAATTTGTGTCCAGACTGCAATGTGTTGGCACTCGGTAATTATCTAAAGTCACTTCAGTACTTTACATACCACAAAAAGGTGAGTTAATAACCATATTCTTTAGTTGACTGTCTATTATAATTATTGTTTTTAGGTTGAAGCCGAGCCTTGGTATGTGGGCAAGCACAATATGGGCTTCGCCATCAATCGCACACTGTGGACTAACATAAATCGATGTGCCAAGTCCTTTTGCAACTACAACGATTACAATTGGGATTGGTCACTGCAACACGCCTCCAGTTGGTGCCTCAAAAGACAACTGCTTGTTATGGCAATCAAAGGAACGCGAGTCTTTCACATAGGCAATTGGCAAGTTGTTAAACTAAGTTGAGATATCGAATACTAATTTGAATGTATTCGCAGTGGCTTTCATCATTCCAGCGACGATTGCACTTCGGTTAATCTCATTACAAAGGTGCAACTTGTATTGAAATCAGCTCGAGAAGCCCATCAACTCTATCCCAAATTTCTGAGAATTGTGAAACCGCTATTGCTTAAAAGAAATCATTTGAGCACACATTTCCATAGCTACGGACGTTGGGCTGATCCGCGTGATCATCAACTTTGCCTCAACAATACGCTGCCAAATCGCTAAATATTGCTTGCCAAATAAACAGACTTTCATGCAGTTGACAACGCATAATAATTATGCAGGTAAAATTTGACCGGCTTAGATATGCGGCTTTCTCTCTTTTTTTTTCTATTTTGCGCATAATTTGTGTGTGAAAACTTTGCCGAGCTTTGCGCTTGGCGTTTTTACAGCTGAAACCCTAATAGAAGCTCAACCGTTTGCCCTGATAAACTTTCAAATTTGCATGCTAATGAATGCCGCGAATCCCCAGCCAGGAGATTGCGATGAACTTTTTAACCTATGCTTGTGCAGCGAGTTTCACCTGTAACCCAACTATACTATGCTACAAACATACATATACCATGTGTCGTAGAAAGGTGAAATGAACGATTTCTTCCAAAAGATTACACAACCTAAACAGCTGCATATTTTTGCATTTGAAATATTCGTGCAATTTAAAGTGGCAGTTTCTCACAAAATATGCCAAAGTTCTGTAGAAATCTCTTAGTAAATTACTTGCATTTTTCTTTCATATCAAATAATTATTTGTACTCCGCAAAATGCTGTTGCAACTGTGTTGCACTCGCTTTGATTTATTGCCTTCAACCGCAGATTGAAATTGAAGCACTGCCACCCAGATGTTTCAATTCCGAGTACTTAAAACTCTCGGCATCAATATCGCGTTATTGTTATTGCTAACGTTGGTTTTGTTGGTTTTTGCACAGAATTTATTGTTTACTATTTTGTTGAGCATTCGTTGTAGCAAAGTATCGATAATGGCTTTTATTTATCGCTGGAAATTTAGCTTGTTTTTCATTTTTATTCGCACAAATTAATTGCTAGTTGTTAGGTTTTAAGTGAATTTTCTGTTTAAACTGCCATTCAGCTGCAAATTAAATTATTGCAACTCGATTGCAGCGCAAACGTTCAATATTGCCAGTTTAGAGATTTTGGGATTATTTTATACGCTGCGATTTTTATGCTGTGTCAGCTGTGAAGTATGAAAGCAGCTGCAAAAATTTAAGTGCCAGTCGAGTGTGAAAAATCCTTAAAATCTTTGTGGCTTTTGGATTTATTTTATGCTCTGCGTATGAGTTATTTTTTACAAATATTATGAATAATGTTTTTGGACATAGTTTGAAATTATGTCGCAGAATTTTATTGTCTTTAAACAGAGACAAAGCTTGAGTAGCTTATACTGAGCGTTACTTACATCACAAATCATACGATACTGGCAATTGTAAATTAGATTATTGGATTACGCTGGCTCTCAGCTGATAATGGAGTTTGCTTTGAAGTATCAACACAAAAGCATCAAGCGGAGTAAATGGAGTTTTGCTTTGATATCTAATAAGACCAGTGCAAAAGAATAAGGACAAAGCTTAAGCAAAAAGGTTCGCAATGTAACTCAAATTAATAGAAAAGGGATGTCTGAAATGGCATGAATTCAGAATGTAGCTAAACAAGCTCCAATTTCATTTTGTACATTTTAGAGTAAACCTTTTCTTATAATTGCCTCACCAATTTAATATTAAATGACAAAAACACCAAATGAAAATATCTCTTAGTAGCAAAAGAGTTAAAGTTTCTTTAAAGCCCACTACCAGATTTTGCCACTGCTCAGTTGTGAATGCCATTAGAGAAGTTTTTCGCATCAGATGCATTAATTTACTCTCATCACGTTGGCTGTTTGCATAAATCAGCGTTGACTCGGCTGCCAGCTTCAGAATGACGTCAGAAGTGAAGGCCTTGGATTTAAAGCTGGACAACTCGTTAAACATTTTTAGTGTAGTCAAATTTAATATGCGGATCTACTCTTATTAAATTATGAATTTTCAAACTAAAATTTATTTAATATGTTGGAAAAGGGAAGAACACGTTTTCAATATTTGGCTGTGATTTGCGTTACTGCATTCGTGAGTATGATTTAAATAAATTGCTTAAAAGGGATCCGTGTGTACTTTTGATTTTGTCAAGCAATCAAAAATTCAAAGTATGCAATCTCTCCACTTCCCTTGAGTCATGTTTTTGCGACATAAGCATAATCAATGGCTCGAAACTGAAATGGATTCCGAGTTTCGGCAAACTCGAGGGTTGTGTGAGTATGTGTTTTGTTTTTTGTGTGTAACATTTCTGCATCATTAAGTAGCTGAGCAAGTTGAGAATATGCTAATAACTGAGAAGCGTTGCGCATACGCCTCGTTGTGCTCTAAGGATACAGTTCTGTAAGTGAAATGCTGATGTGTGTCTTAAAGGATAGAGCGTTTAAATCTGCATACGAATCCAGACTAAACGAAATTCTCATTTAAAGATATAATATTTTTCTGGTTAAACTGTATTTAAGTGGCTTTGATACTATTTAAATGTAGGATAATCAGTAAAGTGGTTGGCGAGAAGATAAATATAAATTGTCTGTTAGCATGTGCAACTAAGCTGTCATCTTGAATGATATTTCTTTGTGACTGCGTCACTCAAATAAATTAGCAAGAAAGCTGCGCTGATGTATGCTTAGATTGCGACAAAAATGTCTGCTTGCATTTAAAGTCGCCATTGAAAATGGTAAAATGGAAGAAAAGGTTCAAGGATGGATACAACAGTCATACATGGAATTTGTTTTTTTTTTTAAAAAAAAAATTTTAATTTCCTTTTTTTTTTAATTTCCCCAAAAAAAAATTTTTTTTAAAAAAAATTTGGGGAAAAAACAAAAAAATTTTTTAAAAAGGTTTTTAAAATTTTTTTAAAAAATTTTTTAAAAAACCAAAAACCTTTTTTTTTTTTAATTTTTTTTCCCCTTTTTTTTTTTTTTTAACCCGGAGTTTTTTTTTTTTTTTTGGGGGGTTTTTTTTTAAAAATTTTTTGTTTAAAAAAAGGGTTTTTAAATTTAAAAATTTTTAAAAATTTTTAAATTTTTAAAATTTTAAAAAAAAATTTTTTTTTTTTTTAAAGGAATTGGGGGGTTTTTTTAAAAAAATTTTTTTTTAAAAAAAATTTTTAACTTGGGGTTTTTTGGTTTTTTTGGGTTTTAAAAATTTTTTTTTTTTTTTTTTTTTTTAAAAACCAAAAAGGGGTTTTTTTTTTTTTTTTTTTTTGGGTTTGGAAAATTTGAAATTCCAAAAAGGGAAAAATTTTTTTTTTAAAAAAAAAAAAAAATTTTTTTTTTTTTTCCATTACAAAAATTTGAAAAAAAAATTTTTTTTTTTTTTTTGGGTTTAAATTTTGGGGGGAAAGGTTCCCTTTTTTGGTTCCCTTTTTTTAAAAAATTTTTTTTTTTCCCGGTTTTTTTTTTTTTTTTGTTTTTAAAAATTTAAATTTTTTTTTTTTTGGGGGGGGATTTAAAATTTTTTTTAAAAAAAAAAAGGGTTTTTAATTGGGGGTTTTAATTTCCTTTTGGGTTTTTTTGGGGGCCCCCCCCTTTTGGGCCTTTCCTTTTTGGGGGGTTTTTTCCCCCTTTTTTAAAAGGAAATTTTTTTTTTAAATTTTTTTTTAAAAAAAAATTTTTTTTTTGAATTTTTAAAAATTTTTTTTTTTTAAACCAAAATTTTTGCCCGGGAAAAAAAAAAAGGGTTTTTTTTAAATTTTTTAACCAAATTTTTAAAATTTAAAAAAAAAAATAAATTTAATATTTTTCCCTTTTTAAAAAAAAAAAAAAAATTTTCAAAAAATTTTTCCCTTTTTTTAAAATTGGGTTTTTTGTTAAATTTTAATTTTTTGGGAAAAATTTAAAATTTTTTCCACCCTTTTTTTTTGGGGTTTTTTTTTTTTTCCCCCCTTGGTCCTTTTTTTTCCCAATTTTTGGGGGTTTTTGCTTTTTCCCGTTGTTTTTTTTTTTTAAAATTTTTTTTTTAAAAAACCAAAAAAAGGGGGAAAAAAAATTTTATTAAAGGGGGAAATTAAAAAAATGGTTTAAATTTTTTTTTTAAAAATTTTGGGTTTTTAAAAAATTAAAGCTTTTTTGGAAAAAAAAAAAAAAGGGGCAAATTTTTAAAAAAAATTTTTAAAAAAAAAAAATTAAAAAAAAAAAAATTTTTTTTTTTTTTTGGAATTAAAAAAAAAATTTAATTTTAAAAAATTTTTTTAAAAATTTTTTTTCCTTTTTGGGGAAAAATTTTTAAATTTTGGGAAAAAAAAATTTAAAAAAAAAAAAACTTTTTTAATTTTTTTAAAAAAAATTTTTTAAAAAATTTTTTAAAAATTTTAAAAGGTTTTTTTTCCCAAAAAAACCCCTTTTTTTTTTTTTAAAAAAAAATTTTAATTTCCCAAAAATTTTTTTTTAAAAAATTTTTTTTAAAAACAAAAAATTTTTTTAATTTTTTTTGGGGAAATTTTTTTTTTTTGGAAATTAAAAAAAAAAAAAAAAAAATTTAAAAATTTTTTTTTTAAAAAAAAAAAGGGGAAAAAAACCCCGGAAAAATTTTAAAATTTTAAAAAAAAGGGTTTTTTTTAAGGGGGGAAAAATTTTTTTTAAAAACCCAAAAAAAAAAACCTTTTTAAAGGGAAAAAAAAAATTTTTTAAAAATTTAAAAAATTTTAAATTTTTTAAAAAGGGTTTTTTTTGGGAAATTCCCCCCCCCAAAAAAAAAAAAAAAAAAAGGGGAATTCCCTTTTTTTTTTTTAAAAAATTTTTTTTTTTTTTTTTGGGGTTTCCAAAAACTTTTTAAAAAAAAAAATTTTTTTAAAAAAAATTTTTTTTAAAAATTTTTTTTTTTAAAATAAAATTTTTAAAAAAAATTTTTTAAAATTTAAAAAAAATTTTGGAAATTTTTTAAAAAATTTTTTTTTTAAAACTTTTCCCAATTTTGGCCAAAATTTTTTTTTGGGTTTTTTTTAAAAAAAAAAAATTTTTTAAAAATTTTTAAAAAAAATTTTTTTTTAAAAAAAATTTTTTTTTTTTAAAAAATTTAAAAAAAAAAAAAAAACCAATTTTTTTTTTTAAAAAAATTTTTAAATTGGAAAATTTTTTTTAAAATTTTTTCCCCAAAGGGTTTTAAAATAAAATTTTAAAAAATTTTTTTTTTGGGGTTATTTTTAAAAAGGGTTTTTTTTTTTTAAACCTTAAAAACCCCCAAAAAATTTTTTTTAAAAAAAATTTAAAACCAAAACCAAAACGCGTTTTGTGTCCAATAAATAAGATAATAAGGGTTCGTAGAAGCGCTGAATTTTCACGTCGAAACTATAAATCGACATGATTTTAATTAAAATGGAACAACAGTAGAGAATGAGGATTCAGTTTACGAAAACTGTTTTTGGGTTCGCATAAATCGTGGCCTAAAAACTAATTTCATTTGATAAACTGAATGCGAGTTGGGTTTCATTAGATTTTTAACTTTATTGGATCCTCTCTCTCCCATCTTACTTAAAGTATTGTACACCTGTCGGATTATCTAGCTGAAAACTATGACTATGATTCCTGCATTGATTTAGCTGTCATTCCTATCAAATTATGTTTTGCAATTGAATTAAATCTAGCGCAAAATAAAAGTTTTCGTTTTAACACTTTCTGTTGGCGATTGCTAAAGTATAAGACCAACTTTTTATTCATATTGAACATTCTACTTTCAAAGTAGTCTCTGCAAGTTTTTCAACTGAGTTATTAAAACTAAAGTGATTTTGAGGTTTCCCAAAAAAAAAAAAACAAATGGAAAAGCAAAAATGTGCTGACAGCACAGTGGTTAAAGTTTCATTAAATAATGGGAAAAGTTGATTTGATTACTACTACAAAATGTTTATGCAAATCTTGGAGATTCAAGACGTTGGTTATCAGTTATTAAAGACGTGCCAAAGTAATCAAAGCATCGTCAAATTTGGTTTTATAGCTGCCACACTCATAATCATAGTCTTTACTCGATTTTTTTTTGGAAATCCATTACGAAATGATGACCAAGTCTTTCTTACAGCTGAGTAAATAATATTAATCTTGATGTTGATGCTGATGGTGATGTTGATGCTGATGCTGGGTGCCTAAGCCACACAAAAAGCTTACAGAATTCATCACAATGAAATCAACGAAAATGAACAGCTGAAAGGCCAAGTGAAAATGCTTTTGTGTGAATGGGCCAAAGGCAAACACTCTCGCAATTGCACAAAAAGGCCCAGAGAACACACAAAGGCTAACTGAAATTGCTGTGGCTAATAACATTATTGAATGAAAATGTGGCACGTTTCCCACTTTCCCTTTGTTGTTGTTGTTGACCCTCCCAAACCATCGAAACCAATTTACTTGTGCGTGGTGTAAACAAATAAAGAAGCTCAACTAAAACCCCAATCAATTGTATTATTTCTATTGCAGTGTGCAGGCCAAGCAAAAAAAAAAAAAAAGGAAATAAAAAAAGAAAAAATTCTGAAGAAAACTCGAAATTGTTTGACCATTCAGGCTAAACTCAAAGCTTAGCAACGAATTATTTGCTATCGCCTCGTTTAATATGATTTTAATTAGAAATAAAAAGTTTTTCCATTTCCTTTAATTGGCATTGATAGAAATCAAGGTTTAATTGCCAACACTTTTGAAGCTGCGTCGACGATTTCTTCAAACAACTAATAAATATCTTATTAAAAAATAAAATACAAAAATGTTGATTGACCTTGTAATTATTTATCCTTAGCTGTCTCTTGAGTAAGTGAAATTTTTAATGTCATTCAGTTCGAGCGTGAGAATTGACCTTTAGACCTTTATGTCATACTTGTTATTTAATATGTTAATTTTATTGGCATAATAGATTGTGTTAAACCATCTCGATAATTGACCTTTCTCCATTGGAGCAGTATTGAATTAAACACGAATTGAGTGCCATTTTAGTAAAATGGCAGCAGCATTTATGTCATGTTTCTTAATTAAATAAGCGAAGATAAACGAACATGACTCTAAAGCATAATTACGAGTAAAAAGTAAGTTTAATTTATATAAATTTGTACATTATTTATAGTTAATATATTTGAATAATATATACTTATGCTTATGAGAATCTATATAGTAGTTATGTAACTATTTTAAGAGCTTAGCGTTTGGGTTAATTTCGCATATGGTCAAATTAGCCTTTAATTTATGTGTATTTTAATAATGATTGATTACTATAAATTTATTGAAAATCTCTTCCCAACTTTCCACTTTTATCCGTGCAATAATTATTTCCTTTGGAATTAATTAGGGTAATGTTATCAAATAAAGCAAGGTTTCTATCCGCCTCCCTTTTACCCACCGCAGTGTTTACCGATTTTAATCTAAAGTGCGAACTCATTTTCCATTTCACACTTGAGTGCAGTAAGCATACACACACATATGTGTTTGTGTGCACAGACATGCATAACTAAGTATAATGTAGCTGACTTGTAAAAGCAATGACAACATTCAAAGTACAACTACACCAACAACTCTGCGCTTATCTCCTCGCTGCTGTGTTTGCTGAAAGGCGGAAGGCTGCGACAGCGAACGCGTGACATTAACTTGCTCTTAAATGCAGTCGAGAAATACGACTCACAGTGCAAGAGAGATGGAATAAAAAGGCAATGTTGCACTTGAGTTGCGTGTTATATGTATTAAAGAGCAGGCTTACATTTAAATGAAATTCGTTCAGCATTTAAAATAGAAAACTCGAAAAACTTACAAATCTAAAGAGCAGCGCATCCATTTAAACAAACAAAAAAAATAGCCAACAATTACTAAATAAAAACATATCTCAGACATTTTTCTATATTGATTGCCTAACCGTTGGGAAAATGAATGTCACAATTTTTACGAGCATAATCAATTTGAGTTGGTCTTTGAAATCGAATGTTTTTTGCAAGTGTTTCACACATTCAATTAAACAATTCCCAACCTGGCAACAAAAAAAGAATTTATTCACTAACAAAATTGTTCAATTGCATTTTATTACAATTATTTGCACAGCTCAACTCTAAAGTACTTTGCAATTTAGTTGCAGGGGAAAAAAAACGAAAACAGGTGCTTTACATGTGTATGGTTTTAATTACTGAGTACTAAATGCGAAAGCGGAAGAGCAACAACAAAAATTGTGAAATAAAATTAACGTTCACACACTCCATAAAAATTGTGACACAATTTGTAATTTCGTAAAACTTTCTAGCATAAATTGTCAAAATAAAATGGTCATAAATTCGCAGACAGTTTCATTTGTCGCTCCTACATAAAAATTAAAAATACATTAAATACAAATTGCAGTCTAGTTAAGTGGAAGGAAAAGGTAAGAAGATATAATTTGGAAACCTCATTAAGCAGAATAGTGTGTAAAGAAATATCTATTCTAATGACAACTTTTAGAATTAAATTCTATTTCTTTAGCTCTACAAGAATTGACAAAATATGATATTTATTTTCCTACTAAACTCTGAATTTTTGATAAGATGTAAATAAAATTAAATCGACAAAATATGAAATGAATTTCAGTCAGGCCACTTGAAACTTTGGCCTTTTGCCTGGCCAAAGTTTTTTTTTGGTTCAAAAATGCCGCATTGACCTCAGAAAATGTTGGCCCAATGAGTGTTTGAGTTATGTGCGTGTTAAACAAAAAAAAAAGAAAAAAAGTTCGCACACTCAGCGAAATTTTCAAATTGATTTCGCTAATTTGTTGTGTGAACTTTTTCTCCTCTCTTCTTCGTTGTTGTTGTTGAGATGGCGCAGACATTCACTTAAATTTAGATTTACAAAGCAAACAAGCCAAACCAGCCAGCCAGCCTCAAGAGCCTCAACCGCCAGCCGCAAAAGATATTTCAACCGAATAATTGGCAATTTTTCACAAGCACGTAAAAACAATGCCAGATTCTTGGCGTACGATGAACCCCTTGAGAGGCTGTACACACAACACACAACACACAGCACACAACAAAATGCAATGGGGGATCATTAGATGTGCTCACATGTCCACGACAGCTTCTTTATTTAGCATACATTGAGGCGCCCTCTGTAATTGAAACAACGCTTGCCACCATTTTGCATTAACTCCATTCATGAATCAAGTATTTACGTATACGTAATAAAAAGTGTGGCAAAAACTGTCCCAGTTCTGATGGCAACATGTTGCAAACGAACATGTTTGATGTTGCATCGCATTGCAAATTTCCCTCTATCTGTTAAGCTGAAAGTCTTTGATTAAGATAAGCGATGGAAAGCCATGTTAAGAGTTTAGTTCACAGCGGAAGTTAGACGAGTGCGGTTCATAGAACGGACATCAAGTCGAATAAGTTACTAATGGTGTCAGTGTGATTTGATCAATTAATTAGTTACCTTTAAAATGCAAAGAATCTAACGAAATTGAAATTCCTAACAAAGAGTGACAATAATAAGCAGATTTATTATATATAGTGAAATTGCAAACTGCAACGCTGCATAATTTAAATAAATAACCAAATCACGTTTCATCACTACCGAAAACGAGGTATTCATTTCGTTTAACCAAATCAATAAATGAAATCCATTAATATGTAGACCAACATACGGGCCGACAAGCGACAACCGACAAATGTCAGATCGCATTTAACGTGTATTTTCCGCTTTAAATTGCGTATACGCCTCGTGTGACACTTTGCGCAAACTTGATAAAAAGGATAATTGTGCGCAAAGAGTGGTGTACGACAAAACCTCTGTTGGGAAATAAAGCATAAATTCAGTGTGAATCCATGCCTGGCTACTGATATCCATAATTATGCCGAGTTTCAGTTCATTTCGAGCACAATGAACAGTCCTCGTTCCGCGGCGTTTGTTGTTGTTTAACCTCATCTGCATATATATGAAAATGGGTGTGTTCGAGACAGACGAGTGTGCTATCCGGATATTTTTTGTGATATTGAATTGCATTTGCAGGACGGGTCCGTGAACTCGCCCGTTTGTTTTGTTTTCGTTGATAAGCCGCTTTGGCCCCCATTCAAAATATTTTGGAGCTTAGGGCAAATTTAAACATATTATTTGAAAGACAAAAAATAGTTTTTAAATGAGTACACTTGATAAAATATTAACTTTACAATGTATATTGCTTTCAAAATACATTTTGGCCGCTCTTTATTAAAACAATATAAATGAAAGTCAACTAGAGTCATTCATAATAGAGTCATTTCAATTTTTACTCGTTTTCGAAATTAGCTGTGACCACATATTTTTATAATTTTTGACAATTAAATTAAAAAATGCAGACTGTTAATAAGAGTAGCGAATATAGAATATATTTAAGAGCATAAAGAGTGTGTGTTAAAAGCATAAAGTGAGCTAAACCTATGCATTATTAATTTTACGCGATTGATAGCATAAGCAATTAATTCTGTGATAATCAGATGACCATTTTAAAAATAAAAATGTGTTTTATTTAGAGCTTGCTGGAACTGACTAACCAATGTACAAAAAGAAAATCAAGTTAAACTTAAAATGAACAACTAAAGTTCTTCCAAATTTTTCTCTTTAAAATTCTCCTAACAAACCAAAAAAAAATTCAACATAAATTTCCATTTGGTTCTTTTGATATTGGATATTAACGCCATTTAATGATTTAGTGTAGTGTCCGTAGTATTGGAGCATCCTAATGACCGTAATTTACGCCGTCTGTTTGAATGTGTTTTTGTGTACAACGCGACGTATGAGTAATGTGCTGCGATTGTCCGCAACGTTAACTTTATGACTGTGTCTGTGAATCATAAAATGTCGCTTTTATTTATGCGGCTTGAATTTTAGTTGCTTTCAGCACACGTACACAATGATGGCATAACGAGCATCAAATCGAGGAGAGAGTGAAGACCTACAAATGATTTTTACACCTGTGTGAGGTAAACAACAAGTAACGTCTGGAATCTCGTTCAGCAGAGCAGCAAAGTCGCAGCCCCACAGAGCACATGACCGCGACACGAGCGGCAACAAGAACGTGACACATGGCGATGTATTTCTATGCCAGTAAAATATCAGCAATCGCCTGCGGTTCACGTTGCAAGCAGAGCGTGCTGCAAAAGTCGCGCGGTCAACGCGATCGTGATAAAGCCAAGTTCCAGCATCGTTGCCATCACAGTAGCTCCTCCGAGAGTGAAGCGAGCCTCGACGAGGCGTGCTGTGATATATCTGCAACTCAACCGGATTTAAGTGTCATCTCGATTGATGTGGCCAATCCAATCTTGCACTCCAATCTGCCACTTGGTTTCGAGCTGGGCAATGAGCAGCTGCGACTGCGGCGTCGACACAGCGCCGAGCAATTGAGTGCACAGGACTTGGAGCAAGGGTTTCAACAGTTTGAGGTAATGATTTCAAGTAGTTAACTATTTCTTATTTATTTGCATATTTTCTTTATTTAATTATTTTATCATTTATTGATTTATTAATCATATTAAATCTAGTATTAAACTTGCCTATTGTACATTATTTTTTACCAATTTCAAACATGTGCATGCTTTAAATATTTCAAAATTTATTTATTAGCTTATTGAAATTCCCATTGCAGCTTAACAACACGCATTTAAAAGCCACAGGCGGTAGGGATGATCCTATACAATATGATGTACCCAAAAATCCGCACAAACGCAGCCAATGTGATATCAATTTTGAGGCAATTCAGCAACATTTACTACTCTCTTTTTTTATTTACATTTACTTATTTACACCAACAAATTTTGGATAACATTTTATTGGATAGTTGTTGAATAGAAAATTTATTTATTTATTTACTCTAGAGCTCGGTTTTGGGTTCCGGCGGCATCATGTACATAAATGGTAGAATAGTTTCTGGACCGCTAGAGTCTTTCACTGAGGTTCTCATACCCAAGCACGTCATCGACTTAGATAAGGTAATTCCACATTTTCTTTTGTGGTACAATTTAAACTATTTTAAATTGCAAATTGAATTTATGCAGTTGGCCTACTTCCTTTTCACTTTTCTTTTATTCAATTCACCTTCAATAATTTGCAAACTGAAACTGTTTGTTACATTTTTTTGGTCACTTGCCAAGCGCCAAAATTTATAATTTTCTTGGCATCGGTCAAAGCCAAAACTCTGAACGCCTACGCCAAAAATGCTGGCAGTTCAGCGAAAAATAAAAATACACAGACAAAACCTTAAGAGTGATTAGAGCAAGCTTATGGTAACTGTGAAGACAAGTTGCCAGAAATGATTACAACATTTGCTAACATATCCTGTGGCTGCTATTAAACGCAACCTAATCACTCGACATGCTTAGAAATATGTGCAGAAAATAAGCGAGATAATGTTTGTGTTTCGCAGGAATTTCTGTTCTCATTCTTATTATGCTCACGTTTATTTCTACGACCTCATGAGCTGTTGGGCAAACTGTTGGACTCGGTACCTGAGAGTGGATGCCTCGAGGCATTGGTTGCCCTACTCTCCGAATGGACGCAAAAGTTCCCTTATGATTATCGTGACGAGCGCATGATGAATCATGTCAAACATATCGTTGTCAGGTACAATTTGTATTTGCCAAATCTCTATTTAATACGACTAAGCAAATAATCATTCCAATTGCAGATGCTCGCATACTCATTTAGAAGCCATAGTCTCGCAAGTACTAAGTGCCTTACTTAACCGTTTGACTGATTTAGAGAGACATGAGGGCGATCTGCGTGCCTGCCAGACCAACAACGACAAGGTGAGTTTATCGATACACATGTAACAGAGGTGGAGGCTAGTCGATACACACTATGGTATATAAGTGGAGGGTCTATCGACTAACCCTATGGATATCAGTTGGCATTAGCAAGTTGACAGGCATTCGGCATATCTGTATCAACAGTCGTCAAAAGTAGAACAGTCACATGTGAAGCGGCCTTTTGTAATCAAAGATTATCCCGATAACTAATATTATGTGCATATGTATATACTTGTTTGGGCAAAGCTCTTCTTTAACTCATTCACTGTGTGAACTAACAACACACAGAATAAAATGTAAAATCTGCATTTTTAGAGCATACACTTAAGTAAAATAAATAATGTAAAAGCAACAGCTAGGCATGCAAAGTTTACAAAATAATACAAATAATTCTATACTTTTAATGAATTATTATATAAATTATTTTAAATCGTATTTTCCGTTAGGTGGCTGCACCCCTCAAGTGTCTGACTGCCACACAATACGCACAAATCTTATGCCGGTTGGAAAAGAAGTTGGCCAAGCACATTGGACCCGAGGAGTTTTTGCAGTGCAGCAACTTGGTGTTAATGGATAAGCAGGCAAGGCTTTAATAGTAACGAAATCTTTAAGACAGTTATCAACATGGTCTTTCTGCAGAAAAAGTGGGACCAGCCTGTCACAGCAACGGGATCGCAAGGAGCACAGGATCCGAAAAAGACTTGCAACCTGGAAACATATTTGGATTGGTCGTCACGTCTGCGTCTGTTTGTCTGCAACGAAATACTGCAGGTAAGATTAAAGAATCTCTTAAGAGATTAATCTCAACTTTCTGTTGAAAATTGTATCTCGTTTATAGTGCAGCGGAATTGAGGAACGCAGCCGCACCGTGGAGCTGTGGAGTGGTGTTGCTCAGTATTGTCTGCTGGTGGGCAATTATAATAGTGCTACGGCTATATTGGAATCTTTAGAGTCGCCTGCCATAGCTAGACTTAAAGTAACAGTAAGTTCTGAGCATGAAATCCAAGCAAATTTAATCATTTGATCGCATCTTCGTTCCAATATTTATGTGATTACAGTGGAGCAAATTGCAAGTGACATGTCAGCAATTGGATTGCATGCAACGACATGCCGAGGGCCATGGACATTTATGGCAAAAGCAGGCAATCGTCTTAAATGAACAGCAGCAGCTAAAGACTGATAAGCAGGCATCATTATTATCGAGCTCGAAGGAGACTGTAGACGAAGCGACAGCAGCAGCAACAACAATAACAACCTCGTCAAGCAGTGGACAACACAAGTTGGATGGCGAAATTTCGTCCATTTCCGGTATGAATACAATTGCAACACCAAACGAGGACTTGCCGCAAATAATGATGGCTGTGGCAGCTACCAGTGGCAAAGTGCCACCAACGACAATAACAGAGACGGCAACAGAGACACCAACATCAACAGCAACGAAAGCAAGAGCGAGTACGAGAACAAGTTCTGGCAAACCGAATGATTGGGTTGTTATTCCGGTGTTTGCGGATATTGTTAAATTGGCACTCGGCGAACGCGAAAACTGTTTGCATCGGTAAGTTTGTTTTTCCTCTCCCTGCAAAACTTATTATTGTTCGCATACGTTAGTTAATTGCGTGTGGATTTTGATTAATGTATTCGTGTCGGCGAATATTAATCAATTTTTTGTTCGAAATTCATCAAGTATATTAATATACTTTTAGTGTTTTTAATTTAATGCATTACAGTCTAAAATTGATGGACATTTATTGTATAATCGATAATATTAATAGTCTCAAAAAAAACAACAAAATTAATTGAGTGTGAACTGGAGAGTAAATCTCTAATTATTCCTGTGCAACAAAAAACTATGACACAAAAACTACATTAATTCAATTAACAAAATAAATTGCTTTGTGGAGACATTAATTTTTTATAATGCAATGAAAGTAACAAAAAACGGTATTAAATGGAGAGTTCAAAGAGATAAGCTTTTAATTGCTTATTACAGTACTTTTAAAACTCTCTCTTTAAAAAATATATTTTTTAAAGCAAATTTAATATTGTATCCATTACTTTGACGTTTTCGTTTCAGTTTACCCAATGGCCACATCGATATAAACGCCTTTGATCGCATGGCTGCCATTGTTGGGGCCTTCACCAAGCACATGCAGGCCATGAAATCGACACAGACGCCATCTGGCGACGAGTATGAGCACTTCTGTTCCCATATGCAGCAAACTACAAAACTTGCCGAGGCTGGTAAGTTATATTACGCTCGTGCTCGTGTCAAACTTTAAACAGCGTCATAAGAGTTCTGCACTTTTGTTATTCCTACATTTTGTGAGAACTTTTTCCGTGCATTTTTTTGTTGTTGTTTTTTCTTTTTTTATACCCGCTACCCATAGGGTAGAAGGGTATTATAACTTTGTGCCGGCAGGAAATGTAACAGGTAGAAGGAGGCATCTCCGACCCTATAAAGTATATATATTCTTGATCAGCGTCAACAGCCGAGACGATCTAGCCATGTCCGTATGTCCGTCTGTGTGTCTGTCCGTCTGTGTGTCTGTCCGTCTGTCCGTATGAACACCTAGATCTCAGAGACTATAAGAGATAGAGCTATAATTTTTTTTCGACAGCATTTTTATGTTTGCACGCTGATCACCTTTGTTTCAAATTTTTACCACGCCCACTTCCGCCCCCGCAAATCAAAAAAAATCGAATACCAAGCGTAATTTTAAAGCTAGAGAATTTTGGCATATACAATAACTACTATAGTAGTTACGATTCCTCAAAATTTGGTTACGATCAGATAAAAATTGTGGAAGTTATTAAAGAAATACTTTTGTATGGGCAAAAACGTCTACTTACTAGGGGTCTGAGTTGCTTTGGCCGACAATCTGGTACATTGTGCCGTCTATGGTATATTTTGAATGGTGTACTATATCGATATACCAAACATACCATTTGGTATATTTTTTAGTATTTTCGGTATATTTTGAAAATAATATCGCAGTATTTTGCCTTTATTAAAAATGGGTAGCGGGTATCTCACAGTCGAGCACACTCGACTGTAACTTTCTTACTTGTTTTTTCTTATTTTTGGTTTTTACCCTGACACTTGGCGACTTTTCAGTTTTTGTTTGTTCGCTGTTTGCAACTTTAAGTGGACCACGGCCGAATGTCTGCTGATTTGACAAAAAAAAACAGCCAGCAAAAGTTGTGCGGCTTGCCTGTGTGAATGTTTGAATATTTACGCTACTTTTTGAAAGCGAAAGAGAACATTTCACATAATACAGCTAAGAAACACTATTAACCTAATTATGCAATTAAATAAATCAGAGTTTAGTTTAGCCTTTCATATCACTTTCATCACATTTAATCGCATATTTTCCTTAAAAGTTTTTTATTTTATTTTATTTATTCATTTACAGAACTAATGATGGCTTCTTTTGAATGTGAGGAACCCAATAATGCCGAGAAACTAATGTATGACTTGAATTAACCACAATTCGGCTGAAGTTCACTTGAAGGCAATGGAGAAGCGTTGATGAATTCCTCTGTTTGATATCAATTTCCTGCGATAAAAAGCATCTATAATTAGGTTTTATATTGAGATAAATACTAAGTTGTAATATATGCAAATAAAGTGATGCCATGATTGGATTAGATAATTTCTATAAAGTTGCAAACGAGTTTTACTTCAAACATTTTAATTGCATTGCATTTAGAATATAGCTTAATCTCGAGTGTAAAAATACTCAACTGGACATTAATTAATCAATCCTTGCATTACATTGACAATTGACTTGTTTCTCCTACACAGCGTACGCTTAAGTACTTATTTTCTTTTCAAGAGAAACTTCGCTTCTTAAAACCTTCAATTCGTTATTTGATTTCCCCAAACTGATGACAATTAATGTCATTTAGCATAGAGTCTCGTGTCAAGCCTTGACATTATTATGACAGTCTTTTCTCCGTAACTATTACAATGTCACTTGCAGTGTCATGTTAGTAACATCAACGGCAATATAATAGACTCATATTTGCAACGACAAAAAGAAATGACAAAAGTTCTAGGGACGTTAATAACAAGTGACTGAAAGCAATTTTGCAAGCGAGAGGGGACAACAGCTTCTCAGTTAACTTTGCGGTTAACATACACAATTATTTATGGCCAACCGTTTGGCATGGACCTCGTATAGGCAAGGTTAACCGATGGTAAAGGCCATTTGGCCAAAGGTTGACTGCCTGGTTGCTTGGTTAATAGTTAAAAGTTCGCCGGCAGTGGGTCATAAAATGGATGAATGCATGAATGCACAGTGAGTGCAATTCAAATACAACTAGAGCCAGTGGGGCGGAGGCCAAATTGTAAATGCCTGCACAGTTGACTGGGTAAACACGTGCAGCAGCAGCAGCAGCAGCAGCGGCACAAGAAGTAGCGACTGCTCTGTAGCCATGTCCTTGCGTTATTACTGCACAATAAGTATAAATATTATTTAAAGCATGAAATTAAAAAAAAGAAATAAAACTGATGAAATTAAACAGTAAATACAAGCAAAATCTAAAAAATTAGCATATGAGTAAGAAACCATTGAATAAATTCATTATCACCGGCAGTTGTCACTGGCAGGACTTTTACTTCCGACTAGCCAATGTCGAATAATTTAAAAGTTGATGGCAACTCTGTGGATTTGGTGCCATTCATTAGCATGCAAATTTGAAAATTTATCAGGTGCTGTTCGTCGTCCTTCTTTACTACTACTATCACGACACGGACCCGGTAAACTGCAGCTGCAGGACAAAGTTTGACACACGAATTATGCACAGGCAGCAACAGAGCATAGTGAACAGTGAACACAGGAGCAAACTAGTTGGATGGCTCCAGTTGTTTGCTCTTGCTTTGCTCGTTCATGGTCATCACGAATATGTGCGGTTATAATTATCTGAGCATTATTAATAACTGTCTACACAAAATATGTTTGACTTCATAGTGGATGAACAGACAAGCTGGCAAGCATTAAGCTTGTTGTAACAACAGAATGAGGCATCTTCTTCTGTCTAAGCTAGCGTGATTGCTCAATTGCAATTATTCAAGAATTTAAATTGAGCCTTTAAATAATTTTCTACATTCTACTTATTCCGTGTTATTATTATTTTTTAGTTTATATTGCCAAATTCAAAAAGCTAGTCACAAATCATAGTAACGACATCGTAAAATATTATTTTCTTTTTCCAACACACTCTTGTGCTTTTTTTGATGCATTTGGATGACAATCAAATGAACATTTTACACTTTCTGCAGACACATAAAAGTGATATACGAGGCGTTGCGAATTGAACTCAAAAAAATATACCGACTTACAAATACAAATATTTTAGTTGAGAGAATTTTTTGAAAATGAATTTAAAATTGAGAATTATTTGTTAAATGTTTATCATTACTAGGTAGCTAGCAATATTGCTAAATGTGTATTAATGTACAGCCTAAAAGTAGACTTCAATATTGCAAAGTTTTAATTTGTAGTTTCTCAACACTTGACATATGCCGCAAGACAGAAAGCAGCTGATTTATCGATACAGACAACAGCTGATAATGATACACAAAATTAGGAAAGAACACGAATTGAATCAAAGCAGTGAAACAAATAAATATTAAGTGTGATTAATTCAACAAAGACTTCAATAAACTTACAAAGCTATAAAATGAATGAAGTTAATGTTGTCGATGTGCTGAAGGAACTCTTTGCCGATCCAATGCCGAATCCCTGCCCATTCGGACAACGCCATATGCCATTTGGTACTGAGATATTAAGCAACGAAATGGAAGAGGACTACGTCCCATACAGTCCCGTAATGTGGGCTGATCCTCTAATACCTTATAGCATTACAATGGGAGCTAAGCAAATTGCTGTAAGTTCAATGCCTGCCGTTCAAGTTGGTGTCGGAATAGTCTCAACAGCGCCATCAACTCTCGAGTGGTCTGAGCTTGGATTGCGTATGAAAGAGTTGAACAAAACTGAATACAGGAATTCCGGAACACTGTGGGACTTATTACCTCGTACACGGACTAATCCTCTATGCTCATTAATAAAATTTTGCAACCCGGAATCGATCGACGAAGCAGCAATGGTTAGATTGCTCTTACTTCAGGCCATCACAATGGAACCAGCTTATCAAGTCAGAATCTCCGACTGTCCACATCTATTCGCGTTCAACACCAGAGTTAAAGAAGGATCGTGTAGCGTAAAATGGACACCAGCTGCGGAATGCAGTGATAACTTGCAAATCGGAACGCAAACAGCAACAAGCACGCTCTACTTTCGCACTCTTCATGAATACGCGGGGCTTATTGATGGATTTGCCAATGAAAACAGTTTTCTGCGAGATGAAAACAAGAAAATAATAAGGGAAGACTCTGTGGTTTTCATTCCTGTCAAGTCTTGTTGGAGGGGACAATCTTGGCTACTGCCATATATCCTAGCATTTACCACAACAAAATGGTGGAATCATGCTGCTGTGATCAGCGTGGAGATGATTGATCAAATGAAAATTGAACTAATGCCTCGGGCTGCCACAGTTTGTATTCCCGGAAATTATGAAAGGATTTGTTTAGTTGTTGTGGACAGCTCAATGTCGGTCGAAGATTACAGGGTTGGCCATGGCATCGCTGCAAAACACGATGGAGAAACTGAATTTGCAAAGAAGGTAATGTGTTATTTAGGTAGAACCCACGATGCAACCGCTAATAACAATGTTGCAACTGATGTTGCCATGGCCATTAATCATATGTGTGAGTTTATGTTCACGGCCAAAGAGTTTCGAAAAATTCAGTTGCGTGCTGCGGTTCTATGTACTAGTCGATTTTGTGGCTACGGCGTATATCCAAGTCGTAAAAGTCCCTCAAAAGCTGCTGGAGATAATGAAACGGAACGCTCTCGCATTGCTGGCGTCTACAAGTACAATTGCCAGGAGGATCTTATGATTGGAGACTCCAAGTTACTTGATATGGCCACATTAGACGAACAAACCTTGAAGTTGGTGCTAGAAAATCGACAACATTGGCGAACCGATCCACTTGGATACTTTGCATTTAGTAGCGTGAATATCTCAAAAGATTCTGCATTCCATCATGGAATTCATTGCCCGCAGTACCAATTAAGCTTTTGTCCAAATATCACTAGAGTACTTAAAGTGTGTGATGTATTTAAGAGAGAACAGTTTAAAGTGAGAGAATCTATAGAGCTCTTCAACACTACGACTGCCTATGGATCTTTGCTGCTGGGTCTTACAAATTGGGCAGCTGCTGAGTTGGGAGTTACTCTGTTTGAACACAATTTCATGGGGGAGTATGATGACTATGCCGCTCATAAATGTTTTCAACTTTGGCCAAACATCACACAGAATTTTGTGATTCATTCAGGAAGTGAAGGTCGAGTTGTTGACTCTGCTAACCATCACAAAATATTGGGCATGGCAATGAACTTGACGGTGTGGCCGAAGAATATAACTAAATCATGGTACGATACGCATTATAGCTGGAATTGCCCTTGGTGGTATGCGGCTGCAATAGCGCAAAAGTTTGGTAAAGTCTTCAATATCGCAAGTAAACCCAATGTCGAATACAAACACGATAAAGGCTATCTATTTGGCTGGCAGATCGACCAAGTGCACTCGAATCCAACTGATTTGACTGTGTTAACACAAAGCTGTCAATACGAATGTAAATTCATTGACATAATTACACCTTCAGCATCGGGAGGAAAAGCAAGAAACTTACTCAGTTGGTCCCCAAATGCCTACATCGATAACCAAAAAAATCGAAATTGGTGCGATTCATTGCATGGAATTTGTGAGCTAAACACTGTCGTATTTCCCAGAGCCAGAAATAACCACTCACAAGCATTTGTGGACAACTTAAATCCAATTATTCCAACAATACGCAGAGGTCTAAAATGGCCATACATAGATGCAGACTGGTTGCGTAGACTTCAACTTCCTGGCTCTCCATCGGACGACTTTAGCTCTGATAGGCTACTCTAGAAGGTGAGTTACTCTTTTTGTTTTTTATGTTTATGAATACATTTTAATTGTTTGTTTTTTTTGTTTGTACAGAAGCATCCATTACCCAGTTTCTTATTTAACGATACAGTGAAATTACATTTGGATTCTGGTCCCCAACATTAACAAGGATAAAAAAACTGAGAAAGAAAACATAACAATATTATTCTTATTCAAACTTTGCTGCACTCAATTCTAACAATAAATAATAAAGATATTATTGACCCATAGGCATATACTTAATAATAAGGCATTGCTTATAATAATATAATAGTTAATCTATTTATCTTTACAAATTTGCAGCAAATTTGCACATTAGTTTTGCTACTCAATTTATTTTGTGAAATTACAGTTGGTGACGCATAAATAAAGAATTTGCGATTCTCATTTTATTGTGTATTAAAATTTTATCATTAGGGAAATGAAAAACTAAGGCTTATCAGCCAACAAATTTTACGCAATTTTTGCATACAAATTGTTTAATTTATTGCATTGATAAAGGTCCTAATTTCAGCATTTGGATTTTAACTAAAAAAATAAATAATGAAAAGCATTTGCAAAATTCAAATTTTGTGCAATTTTTAAAATTTACAGTCACGTTCTGGGATCTATCGGTATTTTTGCCTAAGCTTGGCACGAAAACAATTTCCGCAAAGAAAGAAGCAAACGTTTGGGAAAACTTTATCCTTTGGCATTAGCAAAACCCCATAATGTTCTTTCATGTGAAAATTTTAACACTTTTTACTTTCAATTTAATGCTGCCACAGCAAATCAAGTTATAACCACAACTTTAAGAGCCCTGTAGAATGCGTAATATTATCTCAGACTACCTGCCATTTTCTATTTATCGCGTGTTATTCTTTCATTCGTTTAGAGTTATGGCCAACATCAACTTATGTATTTGTTAGCCAGCACAGACTCTCTGCTCTCTGTCTGGTGTCTAATGAAGTGTTGGGTTTAGAGCACTAAAAGCTTAGCTATCTGCTGTGGCAGTGGCCCAAGTGCAGTCAAGTTTAATGGTGGCAAAATGTTACTGAAATTCCTATGGAGTAAACTGAGCGCATTACACAAAGGTGAGTTGAACGTATCGTAAATTGAGCCTATTGTGGTCTAGTTGGCAGCAAAATAACGTGGAGTGGATTTAAACGAAAGGTAAGTGTGTGGTATCTTTAAAAATGAATTGCAAAATATAATACTTATGAGAGAAGTTTAATACGGTAGCGCAGGAAGGTTACAAATCTTGTTAAAATATGATTGTTTGTCACTAAGGAGTAAAGTAATATATAAAGATTGATAAGGATTCAAGCATCTATATCATAATATATATATTATACATCGTATATAATACTGCTTTAAATAAATGTATTATGTACAGAGCGTAAGCGTTTCTGTAAGCGTTTGATAAAATATTTATCAATCTTCTCCATATCTGCAAAAATACTTCATTACAATTTGATATATGCATTTCAGACATGGAAGCCAATCTCAGCCATAAAATATAACTAAAACTCACATTCAAATATTTAAATTCGAAATTCATTAAATAGAATTGAAGGTCTAGTTAGTTGCTAGTATTCTTATTCTTTAGATTTAATATTTTTTATTATCTCTAAGTTTACCATAATTGAAGAAAAGGAAAAAAAATTACATAACGCGTCAACTGATTAGATTAAAAGAAAAGTCTATAAATTTCCCCAATGTAAATTTCAAAATAGAAATTTAAAAAGTAGAGTGTTCTAAATGATTGCAAAAAAGGCATAACAAAGAAACGTCATGAATGTAATTAATTAAATTATACAAAGTGTATATAATTTTTCTATAAGTATACACAACAATTTAAATTGTATAGAATAGAGTGCAGAATGCATAAAGTGTTCAGAAACAATTCAAGTAATGAAGCAAAAAGAAGTATATAAATTACATAAATCTCCATTCAGTCATCTCATTCCAGTGTCAGTTAGTCAGCACAAAGAATTATCTACTCGCTTGTATGTTAGATGCGTGTAGTGTGAATATCCTTGCCGCTGCTGCGTGTCAAGTCCATGGCTATTCTGCTGTAAGCTGTGCATGCGATATGACATGTGATGTAATGGTGGTTGTGTTGCTGCACAGCACAGCACAGCACCCAAAGCATATAGCACACAGCACACAGAACATACTGTCAAGTGGCACTCATTAAAATGTCAATTACCCATTTGTTTATGCCGCTGCTCAAATGCCTGTTGACTGCGTGTCGAGGGGCGATGGTGAATGCGTGTAGTACAAACACATCAACAACAAGATGCCACTCGGACGCATAAACAGCGCTAATTGGTACATCCTTCCGACAGGATGTCTGTTGTAAAGATAGTTTCCGGTCAACATACTATACAAGTGCTTGATGCTAATGGTCGGTCATGTTGTTGTTGCTCGCTAACACACACAAATAAAAAGGAAATTGACGCATATCACAAAACGCACCGCAAGTGAAACTTGCTTTCTGTTGAAAAAAGCAAAAAAAAAAATTAAGAGCTGCTATCAGTAAAACAAACACAAGATTTTAAGCAATCTTTTGATAAACATTTAAACAATTATAGTATACTTTGTATCAGAAGTGAATGCACATAAGATAAACAAACTTGTCGAGCTAGCTGATCATCCAGCGAACCGCTAATGAAACCACAGATATAAAAACAAAAGCGACCAAAATCATTGACAATGCTGGAGTAAAATTAAAACAGAAAACTAAAGCAATTGTTGCAAGCTGCAACACGAATCGAATGCATAAAACATGCGGATAGCAAGGACTTTTTTTATCCTGTTGTGGGTGGTTGTAACTGTTGTAAAATTCATTAGTTTTTGTTTGTAAAATGATTTAAGTTTAATTAATATTGCAGCACACTCGATTCGAGTGGAATATGTTATGTGGTCAATGCGATGGTGTAAAACATTATGTTATTTTTGTAAAATGTGTTAAAGTGATGTTCAGTGCAAATTTATTGATTTCTCAGCACTTTAATTGAAAGTTGGTATATAACGTATACGCTAAGTAGTACAAGAAATAAAGTGCTCAACAGCCAGCATGAGTCGCTGTTAAATAAATAGTCTATGCTTGAGGCTATGCCAAATATATCAAATGATATTGAGGGAGGCAAACAAAAACAAAAAGAGAATAAAATAAAAACCGCCTGTAAGCGATACGAGATAATTTCAATTTAACTGTTAACGCTTGTCTGCTGCCATGACAATAGACGAAGCGAAAACATTATGAATTTCAATGGTCAGGCGTGCAATGATTGCAATGATTGCGAGATTGAGCCAGCTGGTTAATTGGGTAGATCTGTGTGGGTGTGTGTATGTGTGTCTGTATTTATTGTGTGGTCTCTTTGTTTGGCCAATTGATATGCTGACAACACAACATAACAACAACAACAACAACAACAACAAGGGTGAATATCATAAATAATGCATAACTATGGGCATGAAAATACTCGGTACAAAAGACTTAACGCCGTTTTAATCTGCCAAGTGCCGCTGTGCAAATCAATTGTTTAAACTCAAAATGTTCGCTGTATTCATCACAAACAGTGCGTTCCTCCACAAAATAAGAATGTCCTGACTCTTTTGTGGGCATTTTAATTATAAAAAAATATAAAAGCAAATAACAAAATGCGATCTGCATGCAGCCTCATTAATTAAAATATTTTCCCCACAATGAGAAAAACAATAAATCATGCGGAATTCCATTAAGTGAATCTTAAATACATTAATTTATATTCATGTGTACTTCACATAAATTGATTGGTTGGTTAATAAGCATTCATATTTATTTTGTAAACTCAGAGGTATTAATGCATACAAATTTAACACATCTTCACATCAAATATCACTTCAGACAAGAACTTTTTATACTCGCTTCTAAAAGGATATTATAAATTAGAGATTACAGGAAATGTATTCAAGAGGTAAAAGAAGACATCTCCGACCCCATTAAGTAAATATGTAAGTTCTTGTTAAATTTTAAAGAATTGTATATCCATTCTATATATTTATTAATAAGGTATAGTTTTAAAATATTAAAACACTTCTTTTTTGCTTTAACACAACCGAACACACTCGACAATAGCTCTCCTATATTTTCTTCTCAACAAAATTGTACGCATTAAGCCAGCTAATAGGCTTTACAATCCACCTCTGTTTATTGCGTTCCAATCAAACTAGGTCAAGATATTGACTTTAATTTTCGTAATGAAATCGAAAGCAGCATTTAACCAAATTCCTTTTGGTGGTTTTCTAATTAAAACGAATCAAGGCGCACACAAATGAATGAATGTTTAATCAATCATTCCATTTCACTCCGTCTGTTTGCAATTAGATTATTCGCAAATTAAGCTCAGCTTTTCTTTCCATTTCGTTTTTGTTCTGATTGCCTTGTGCTATTTCTAAGATTTTTTTTTGCGTTGCGTTCATTTTGGCGCAACTCACAAAGGATTGAATTAA
Organism: Drosophila sulfurigaster albostrigata; assembly: GCF_023558435.1. NCBI lineage: Eukaryota > Metazoa > Arthropoda > Insecta > Diptera > Drosophilidae > Drosophila > Drosophila sulfurigaster. The sequence goes on from NC_084881.1 coordinate 22,114,217, forward strand.
ATTCTGTGCTAATCAAGCGTTAGAATGCTTATGCCATCGACAATAAAACGCTCAAGGAGAATAATTAAATTGAATTGCAGATGTACAAAAATTTGAATACAACAATCGAAGGCACTTTAACCCCACGGTGTCTAAGTAATCCGATTCCGGACGGAGAAATATACATATATATTATTTCATTGGGTCAATTGTTTGCCGCATTTTCAAGTGGCGAGCACATTAACTTTTCTAATTTATTTTTCCTTGTCAACGTAAAAGTTTTTAAGTACCAAGCAATTTAATGGCCATTTTGTGAGAGGTCGCAGACAACTTTTATGCAGATGCTAATTTGCTGTCAGGCAAATTGTGCTATAGAGTTGGTTGCCTTCGCAAACTTTTGTGTTTGTTTTTGTTTTTAATCGAGCTGACTGAACTTTGTATTCTAAATGTAATTTGCAAGTGCATAGTCGAACATTTTATTAACAAAATGTTGTGTTTAATACTGCAAATATATTTGATGCGCATTGGGGACTTGCATAATTGATGTTTGCCATGTAATTTTGTGTCGCAATTCAAATCAAAATAGCTAATTAAACATATCTAATTACGACAATTTTGCACAATATTAATTGGAATTAAAAGCAAACGGTGATAATTGACTTTTTAAATTCGATTTTAAGCTTCACTACAACATCATAAACATTACAGTTTATATGGATTGATCCTATAGTCAGTATTGATATAAAATAGCGATGAGAGTGAATAAAGTAAGCATTTTAATTACATTTGAACGTAGTAAATTCACGTGGGCATTCATGTGGTGAACGCAACGCAGTTATTGCACAGCCAGTGCTCTATTAATTTACCAAGGGCGATGTGGATGCAAACTTATTGGCAAGAAAGGGAGAGAGAGATAAGAGTGCAACGTGAAATTGCGTATACGCCTTGTGCACGTTTGTTGTGCTGAGAAACTGATATTATTGGTAAATTGTTATGCATTAGAGTACACAAGAGTGCTTTGAGAGCTGTTGAATGAATTATGGCGATTGTTATCCGACTTCCGGCTTAGAATTGATCACTTATGAGGCATTTGAATGCTGCATGAGAATGTTTGCAAATTCCGTAATTAGCCATTGACCAAATTTGATGCATTTATTAATTAATAAACAAGAGGCTAATAACTAAAATGCCAACAGGCAAAAGTGGTTGGTTATTAGCCAATATTAAGTGGGAGATTAACCAAGGAATTTTGCAGAGACTTTCATTACACTAAGGGCCAAGCATTTGTGAAAATATCTACTTATTATTTCTATTTACTACAATTGGGTTCAAATATGTCGAGCGTCCGCACACAAACACAAACATTGTCGTGCCCTGCAGACATTTACTATTTAATACAGCTTTACTTCGTTCCAACAATATGAGCATAATCCACATGCAAGGACTTTGAACCGGGGGCCACAATAAAAGTAAATGCAAGGGAGCTTCTAAACGATGTCCAACGCCACGGATAACTGTGTGATTTTCGTCAGCTTGTGTCCTCATAAACGGAACGTAAACATTTTTATGACTTTTGCCCCTTTTTACATAGTGGAAGCAAAACGTTACATTTTTATTATGCGAATTAGAGTGCTGGCGAATGTGCTGAAATTATTGTGCTGCAAAATAATTTTGATAAGGCAAGAAATACGTTTATTTAACATTTCTTTAAAGTAGTCATCCTTAATAGTAAAATTGAAGATTGTACTAAAAAGAGCAATAAAATGCAACAGTAAACTGTATAAATATATTAACCAAAACTTGTTTTGATAAGGGAAACAATATTGTTACTAAAATATTACTACTAAAAAATTCTAGTAAAATATTTGTATAAATATATTTGCCAAAAATACTTTTGCTATTGCAAGAATATATTTAAATTTAATTTTTCTTTAAAGTACTGAGCCTCAACACTGCAATTAAAGTTTCATTTAAACTCTGCAGTAAACTGTAGAAACTATATTTGAAGTACGTAAGTTTACTAGTTATGCTATAGTTCCATACATATGCATGAATAGTGACAGAAAAATGTTGTCATATTGAAGTTGTTTACGTTATTTTATGCTCGGTTAAACTAAAAAGCGGCCATTGAAGTGATATCTAAGTTGTTTGTCCACTTGATTGAAAAGGACACTCGTGCGTACAGTACACTCATCGTCATACACTCACACTCACACACTCACACACACGCACTCACTCACCCTCACACTCACACATACACATGATGATGGCAGGAAAACAACCCATACAAAAATGGACACAAAATCTTTCGTGATGCGTGCCACACAATATTTGTCATTTTTGTTTTTCAAGGATGCTGCTGCTAGATGTTATGGAGAATGCTCGAATGCTGGTCGCCCGGCACGTGTTTGATATTACTCAACATTGTGTAGGCTCTGCTTTTGCTCTGCCTTCGATTATTTATTTTTAGCACGTACAATGGCGCCCAATAACCTCAAATGGGTTCCCATTGAGAAACATTGAGCGACAAGACTTGCTTGGTGTAAACAAAAGTTCGAATCTACTTAAAATTTATGAACCTGCAAAGTGGCAAATTTAAATTTTGTACATTTTTGTCTAATGTACTCAGAAAGTGTCGCTTTCCGCATTTTCCATTATGCCATTTATTTGTTGTTCTACATATTTCAATTAGCATATTCAATGAAAGAAATGATTGACTAACGAAAAACGGTGAGCATTAACTATTTGTATTATTGATTTGTAGTTAATATCTCTCAGCTTTTTGCCAACTCCCATTCATGCCATCATTAGGCCAGAAGTCGGCCTAATGAGCACAATTGAAATGTCATAAGCACACAAACACTTATACACACACACACACAGATGTTGTATTTATGTATAAATTAGTTATATGTAAATTCCCCAATCCATTCGAATGCCATTTGCGAATGTCTGGAGAGTGAAATCAGTTTTGCATATTTGTTTAACCAACAAATGATAAATTGATGTATTTTAATGGCAAGTCTTAGGATCTCTTTAGGTGATTAGTACCACACAATTTGTGCACACAAATAATTGGCATTAAATATTCCTACGATGTAACATAAGGAAATTCTAGACAATATTATCATATAAATCCAAAATTTGCACCGTCGGTTTTTTGGCATCGCAGCATCTCTCACTCTTTTTAGTTATTCATCTTGCTTGGCATTTGTAAAATGCTTTTAGCTCATAGAATTATCTCTCTCTGACACTCTCTTGGGGTAGACGAGTACTTGCAGTAGGCACTGTACGTTGACATCGTGTGTGTTTGTATATGTAAAATATGTGGCAACTCATCCTCTTTTATTTTTTTTTTGGGACAACAGTTCAACGCTTTGTAGCTGCTGCAGAGTGCAGAGTGCTTTGTGCATTGTTAACTCCTTCTGGCCATTTATCGACGTGCAGCTTTTGTGTAATGCTTATTTATATATGTCTACAATTTTCAGTTTTAAATTATTAAATTTAATAATGCACTTCTGCTTGCTGCACTTTAAGAGCTCTCAATGATTTAATTAAAAAGTTCTGCGTCCCCAAAAACCGCTGGATATGATGTGGAACTCTGCAGATGACATCGCTCGGCTAATATTTATTTACTCTAGTAGCCAACCATACCGAATAGTGGCAAATTCTCCATCTAACTTGGCTAACAACTTTGCATGTCTTAGTTTACATTTCACTTGGATGCTACAAAACTTTTGAGTTCGAGGGCAGTTTTCGGTCTTATGGCTTGCAGCGCAACCAATTTAGAACTTCTCTGTGAAAACAAAGAAGGCTTCTTCTGCCTCCACCTTGGAACCATCGACAGCCATTGACATCAAGTAAATTTTGGCTGAATTTCCTCAACTACTTCAGACCTCGATGATATTTATGTTCATGACTTTGCCTTACAACCATCAGGCTGTGCAAAAAGTCACAAGAGTCTCTCTGGTCATTCATGACACAAGTATTAATGGAAATTTTAATTCAATCCTCGATTTGGAAGTGCGCATGACTGAGCCAAACATGCTACAATAGACATAAAACGTGCTTAGTAACTCACCTGTAGCAGGATAAAAAAATATAACAGACAAACATAAAGACAGAGCCAAAGCTGCCTTCAGCTCAAATATGCTTCGTTGGACCTAATGCCTCTGATCATTCCATTGTACGATTAGTTTGCTATAGAATTTATATGTGGAATTTGAGCTGATAATTATGCTCACGCAAATACACAAAATATATGTGAAATCATTCAAGATTTATGACAACACTTCACTCAATTAGCTGGCATCCTTTTGGGTCCTTGTGGCTGTGCATCCTTTCAGCAAAGGCGTCGCACATTAGCTCAATTAAATTAGCGTTAATCTTGCAATTTGTTTACAACGCATAAATTATTTTTGCACTTGCTTTTCCGGTTCCTTTTGCTTTTCGCCACAACACAATTGTCCTTATGCCTGCTTATGTCCTGCTGCCTGCAGCCTGCTGTCTGCTTTCTACTTCTCGACTACTTTCTCCACAAATACATTTATATGTATGCGCTTTTGGGGCGGCTTTATGGGCTTGGTGGTTGTCTGCTTTTGTGGCTTTTGCTGCAGCTGGCAACTGTCCAGCAGCTCTAAATGTTGCCAACTGATTTCCGCTTAAATGTTGTACATGAATTTAACAGAGAGAAAGCAACATATACATATATTTCGCTATTGTTTTTGTACAAAAGTGTGGCAAAAAGCATCTAAATATTTCAGCATATATAATTTGCATACATTTTATGAATATTCAACAAAAAGTAACAAAATAATTTGTGGTTTCTAAATGTATTTTATTGCCAATAAAATTGATCAATGTTTTGCCTAATGCATTTGAGGATATTTTTTTTTTGTGCATGTGCCTAATATACATTTAAATGAAAAAATTAATTATTTATCAATCGATTTCATATTTGTTCTTTTCAATTTATTTTCCAACTATTTTCACTGTAGACTTTAAATAATAATTCGACTAGAGCAATTTCCGTTGAGTTTTGTGGATAAGTAAACAGTTTTTGCCATTCAATATTCAATATTTGCAAGTGTCACAATAAATTCGCAATTAATTTTCCGCATTATTTTGTTTATCTCATCACCGTAATTAAGTTCAGGGTTAAACAGAGCTATGCGGATGAGCAAATACATTGATTTGTATTTGCATTAATCATAGCAACAATGCACACAACAATTATGCAAACATCAATTTGCAATAACAATTCACTTTTCCATTCTAATAAAAATGCAAATAAATATAATTAAAAATGTCATTTAAATTTCTTAAAGTTTTCTGGCAAATATTATGCAACTTTCTTGCTGAGCTTTTATTAGTTTTGTCGATTAAATTTCAAGTTGATACAAATTTAATTTTTACTTCAATTAAATACTTTTCTTTGGACTTTTGCAAGTGGCATGAAATTTAAATTAAAGTGAACTGCAAAGTAGTTACTGCTTTAGTTAGAAATCATGCCAAACTTAGAAATGATGCCCATGTAAACTTTTTTATGATAATTTTAGAACAACTCTTGTACTCTTTACTCTTTACTTGTAGATTATTGGAATAAAAAATGTAAAACATGCTGCATGTCTGTTGTGATGTACAAATTTGCATATTATTATAAATGTCCTGTAAATTTGTGCTCAAAAAACAACTGGCAGCTGTGACAACAAACTTTTGCCGTTCGACAGTTGAAAGCCTTTCATTCAGCAACTACCACATCAACAGGCTGTAGCTATGCTTAAAGTTTTCCACACCAAGTTGTCAAGCTAGTTGCTGAGTATGTTTTGTGGAAAACTCAGATACAGAGCTTATTGCATGTCTTTGATTCTATTAATAAAGTTTGCTTATAACAAAAAGTAGCTTAGTGTGTGAACTGTGTGTAAATAAAATATTTATTAAATTTTCGTATGGTCTTTTTGGTATATGAAAACTCTTAAATTTCAATGGCAACAGTCAGAAGTTTTTTAAAGTTAAATTGTGCACTTTTTTCAATTTGGCATATTTTTTCAACCACTTTTTTATTTTTATGCGTTGGTTGGTTGTTCGAACTATTGTCGTCCGTTGGCTGACATTCATAAGCCACACATGTCGCAAATACAGGACGTTCATAAAGGACACAACAATTGCAGAGCGTTTTTTTTTGGCCGACATGAAATTATTAAAAAAATTGCTATTGAAATAAATTTAATGCACTTGTTGTTGTTAAATATTAAAAATGTATTTTTCCCTACCTAATTGCAATATTTTGCCATAATATTCGATGCGTTTTTCTCTTTTACTCTTTACTTTTGCTTCATATTTAAGCCGCACAGATCTGTTAATTTGTTCACTACTTTTATACCCGCTAGCCATAGAGTAGAAGGGTATTATAACTTTGTGCATGCAGGTAATATATGTAAGAGGCAGAAGAGTTATTTCCAAACCTATAAAGTATATATATTATTGATCAGCGTCAACAGTCGAGACGATATAGCCATGTCCGTCTGTCCACTCTGTTTAGTTTATAGCGGGTATCTCACATTCTAACACACTCGACAGTAGCTTTCTTACTTATTTAAGTCTATTTTGCTCATAAGCTAAACAATATTTCGCATTAAATTTAACAGTGAATATAATTAATTTTGAAATTGATTTTTATACAAAACACAACTATGAAGTAACAACGATTGAATTACAAGAATGTTTAGGTAAATGAACTCAACTTAAATTTTGATGGGCATTTTTGGTGAAATATCATTTCCTGTTGGATAGAGCGCTATAGTATAATGCTGTAGGAAACTCAATGTGCAATGTGTAGTGGTTGTTGTCAGTCAGCCATCATCATGTTGAGCACTAATGAAACGCCGTGGCGTGTAAACAAATATCAACAGCCAGTTCATCGTAACAATGACTTCCCGTCGTCAAACTGCAGTTCATGGTGTTGGCCACAAAATTGCATTTGCTTTTTGGCCCAAGAATTTACGCGACCCAAAAGCCAAAAGCCAAACACATACACACACATTCATAGAAGTGATAAATGAACTTTCAGTATACTGCTGTTGTTGAGTTTACAGTTTTAATTAAATTCTAGTCGGATTAAAAGTATTACACATTTTTTCTCCTCCACGTCTGGTAATTATTTATTACTCTTTTGCTGGCTTGACATTCAACTCGCATTTTTCATGCAGTCAATTAATATAATTTGTTTTGCTATCGAATATCCTGCAAACTCCATTGCAATTTAATACACACATCTCCGAGGAATCGAAAAGGTTACAAAAACCAAGAGTAAATTGTGCACTTAATCTGTGAACCCGATTTTGCTTTGATTTCAACTTCAGACTGTCATTTGTATTGCCTAATTCAGCGTGTAACCAAAGTCATTAGGCATCGACTTGGCTTTTCGCATAGAATGCCGACTAAGGGATCAATTCGTTTTTGGGGAATGAATTAAATGGCATTAAATGGAATTGTGTTGAACGGTCCCAACACAATCTCATACATATTTGAATCAAATCCTCTTTGAGTCCAGGCGCCCCTTAGTTATTATGCTGATTATGTTCACACATTGTGTGTCCCTTATGCCGGCCATCAAGTTTAGCCAAACACATAAAAAAAAGATAGAAATGCAATTCATTTATTCGGAGGTTTGTAGTAATTAACAATTAATTTCGTGTAATTTATTGCATTATTCTGCAGAGTTGTTAAACTCATTAATATGTATCTGTGGCCATCGAAAGCCTCTCTTCTCAGCTCCAGCTTCAGTTTCAGCTTAAGCATTCAATTTACCTGCTCGTGTATCTGTAACTGATTGCTGATGTGATTAACGTTGCTTGTCGTGCTTGTCAATTCCGTGGCAATGTTGAGCTATGCGTTAATTAACTTTCAATTACGCTGCGAATTCCAAAATGCATGTCAGTCATCTCGCAGCCAAGTATCTGACTGTTATTAAGAGACCAAAGATAGAGAGAGAGAGAACTCTGAGAGCTCTGGCTTACTGAAAGACCCAGCAAGCAAAGCATTTGCGGAAATGTGCCCGCTAAATCTTTTTTGCTCTTTTGGTTTTTCCATTTTCATGGCATTTTCCTTAGCACGACATGCACTGCATTTACAGACAGTGGCGCCTTGGCCATCGTTCTGGTCTTTTGCTGCAGTTTTGCCTGCCTTTATCCTTTATGCAATTTGTCTTACACGCTCCTTTTGTAGCCTTTTTACGAGTCGCTTCGAGTCTGCCACTTTGAGTGGCTGGCTGGCTGGCGGTTATAAGATATGCCTGGCCTCACGTCGACTGCATTTTAAGTTGCGCACTTTGTATGTTCGCCTTTTGCCTTTGATGTGTCTTAAAGTTTGCCAAAGTCAGGCGGTGGTATGCATATTAAATTTACAGGCCTACAAACTATTCTCACCACATATGAGTATTTGACCTTTGCATTATTATTTTTGGTTTTGTCAGCCAATCAATGCTATGTATTATGATCACCTAGCTAACACCATTTTAAGCTGCTGTCTTTTCAAGTCAAGTAAGTAAGCTTAATCACAGTAAATTGCTTTTATTATTTAATAGTGAAAAAATGTTGTGGAAACCTTTTTCACATACGACTTCTAGAAATGTAGTTGTTATACATAAAATACCAAAAAATGTTCTATTTTTGAACTCGGCTATTTTTCTTCTTGGGCTTCGACTTTGGCACTTCCTTTGAATCAATGGACTTCACAGAATCCTTGCTCTCTCCAGTATGAGATTCAGTTTGTAGCGAGGCATCTAACTCCCCAGACTCGCAGCTGCTGATAGAAATTTGACTGCCATCCGAGGGCATGCCATCATCTTGCTGCAGGGAATTCATCAATCCCTTGTTCATCGAAGCTCCATAGAAGTGATCTTTGTAATGCATTATTTTGCCGTCATTCACCTCCGCAAGAAGAATGCTGTGAAGCAATTGCTTGGACTCATCACTGCATTTAGAACCGCAAAACTTGGATCGGAGCACACTGTAGCTGACCGGCTCTAAAGTGTTAACAATATACTTAACGACTTCATCAGCCTTAATATTATTCGACATTTTTGTTATTTAAAAAATGCACAAATAACTAAAATTTAGTTCAAAATGTTTACAAAAATTAAAACACTGTAAAATGATATGTGCTCGAGTCGAAATGTAAAATGTGAATGAGAAAATTGTGTAAAAAAATTGTAAAGTATCAGATACTAAAGACAGATTGCTATAGCAAAGCAGACTATATTAAAAACTTATTTTTAGAAGTTTGAAATAATTCTTTTCTTTCTTTCAAATTACATCTCCTAGAATCTTCCAAGACGTTAATATATTTATATTTATTTACATTAAGGTCCATATGACATCAAGCTTTGGTTAAACATGACGCACTCGCAGTTCAGTCGAAGAGTGTCCTTAAAGTGCACAAGATCCATTCACAGCGTTCCCTGACTGCGGTATTACAGTTTGAATGCTACACAAAAAGTTAAGTTAAGGAATTTTCTCGAAATCAGCTGACTGAATTCGAAAGAAAAACACACGTTGTGCATCACGTAAATTGAGTGCATCGTGTCGTCTTGAAGGCAACAACATGATACGTGCTCATTTCTGGCTGTTCCCCCTGGCAATCGTGTTGCGTTTTACACTGCCCAACACACACACACACACTTACATACATACATACATACATATGTAACTTTCAAAGCATAATCATTAAGGCGACAGGGAAAAATGCTGCAGAAAGTTAACTCGATACTTGATGCCGCGGAAAATCTGTGTGTGAGGCTGCCACAACAGCCATCATCATCTTGATCATCATCATTCATGATTGGCATACCGCACACGTACTGAACAACGAAAGAAATAAAGCTAGCATACTTTTATGCGCTCGTCCACTCCCACATGGCTTCGAGTAATTGAATTCAAGTACAAGTTGCCAAGAAATTCTATTGCATTTTAATGAAAATTTTTTGGCATCTGCAGCTAAGCAAAGTTTCTTATGCTCAACTTGTGACTACAACTGCGCAGACATGTGTATAAATAAATATACATAAACTTGGCAACTGATGCATCGACGACAATTCGAACAGCACAAGCTTATGCTCTGGTTCCTGTTCTACTTTCACCAGGGTAAGCAAAGGGACACAGCAAAGTTGTCAGTGGCAACAACAGCTATTGAAGTGTGCTTTAGAATGGCTAAAAGTGCCTGACTTTACCTGCGAATATGTATAAATATTTCGCTCACACTTATGCGTTAAGCAGTTGCCATTCCTCAGAATTAAATATTTTAAATGAAGCCTAAGTTGCACCAAGTGTATTGCATATTTTGGTTTTGAACTTCACATGGCTTCAAGCCATAATAAAATATAATTGACTGTTGCAGCTTAAAAAGCATATACTTAAAAGTCATAATACTACAAAACGTAAACAATCAATTTGAAGCCTTCGTAATTGCATTAAAATAAATTACTCAATTAAAACTTTTGTGCACACACATTTGGAAGCAAGTTTCTTCTAGTATAGCATACATAATAATTTAAGCCGCATTTTTAACTCAATTTAAAGTGACACAAAAATACATAACTTGTGAAACAGATATCTGAATTTATGCCATATGAGTTGAAATTTCTGGCATATGCAGACTGAATTTATAATTATTCTTCTACGCAGAATGTGTGTCACTGTGGCAAATATAAAACCAGAATAAAAACCACAATTTTGCTATAAAAAAAAAGAAAAACAAAACAGGAAGAAGTAGCAAAACGCTGTTCTCAAATGAGACTATAAAATGTTTGTTGTTATTATTGTTGTTGTGTATTGTCAAGTTTTTGTGACGTGCCTCAATTAAGCGAGTAATTCATGAATTTTAATCGAGCGTATGAAAAGCTTTTCTAGTCTCGACACACTCACAAATACCCTGCACTCCAATTGTAGTCGGCATTTTGTCTAGTTTAACTGATATGGCCATTTTTATCATCTGTTGTCTAGGGGTATGATAATAAGCGGAATTGATATGAACAAATATGAGTTCACTGAAGTGTGTGAGGAGTGACAATTTGAATCTGAATGTGACTGTTTGCATATGTATTTGTCTGTCGCCTCATGCTTTCAATATTTCCATCGCATATAAAAATATCATGAACTTTTTTGTCTCACTCTCTTGCTCTTGGCAGCTCGATTCGTATTTTTGTCTTTTGTTTGTGCGAAATAAAATCACACACAAATTCATGCTTGTCGCACATAATTTTCATGTGCTGCTGTCGAAAATATATTTGTTGCTCTGATGACTGTCATTAGACATGAATGAGCAGCCCAATTTTCTGGCACCTTTCACGTGGTTATAATTCAGCTCTGCTATATAAATATAATCTCTATATATGTATGAAAAGATAAATGTAATTTATACACAAGTATGTGAATCACAATAATTTGTTCCTTATGATTTTTGCGAGTAGTCGTAAATTACTTTTAAATGTCTCTGCTAACACATTAAACTCTCACAAAAGTGCATTCGAGAATCATTTGGGGTACGCTTAAAATGTGCTCAGGCAATCAGCGCTGAAAAGTATGCAACAAATCGTTGGAAAATGTATTGAGGCAGCAAAAGACCACAGAAATATATATGGTAAACGAGTTTGTTAATGGGAGTTGCCTTGAAAATAAGTACTCAATACTCGATACCTTTATGGGTTTCACATGCAATTACTAATTAGATTCATGCTTGATTACATACTATATTTACGATACCATCACATGGGCATAATAAGTATAAATACTCGGAATGCACTCAAGTATATGATATGTTTCACTTCTGCCACAAAATATTTGCATTTTCATCAGCAATGCAATGTTTGATAAATAATCACTCAGAACTGAAGCAAAGGGAATGAGGTCACAAATTTGTCTGATTGCAAGTATCCTCTTGGCTGTCATCTGCCTTGTTGAATCTTTCCAGTTAATTAGCAAATTTAAAAACCAAAATGAAATGCTTGAAAGTTTCATTGAGTGCAAAAAGAAACGAGAAAATGGAAAAATTAATAAACATTCTACTAGTAAATATAGTAGATCGGTAAATATAGTAGATAGTCAAGCTCAGAGCTGACGGCAGTCGGCATTAATTAATTTCATCTAATAAAGTTGTAAAATAAGTCTTGTTGGTTTCTGCCCAACCGCATATCGAAATACTAGTTACTATTGGCAGCAATATTTACTTGCTTTCACACATATTTGTGGAAGACCTGCCAACACACACAGGCACACACCCATTCGGTGAAATTACTTTGGTAACCTCAGGAAGTTGCCAGCAGCGGCAAGCAATGACCAGGTCGGACAGCTGAATGATTGCTTCTAGCATTTTGCTGTCCAACTCCATCTTGCCGTGCTTGTATCTTTTATATTTACCCACTGGGCGCATCGCATCCCTCGGCAGGAAAAAAGGAAATAATTTTACCCAGAAACCAGAACTCAATAGGGGAATAAGCAGAGAGGCTGTTGTGTCCTCTTCTACTATATTCTTTCACAGGTAACTGACCACTGTCGCTTCATCCATTTTTGCTGAAGCTGTCGTGACTGTCAGTTGGCTGTCAGGAGATTCTCGTTGTCCTTGCACCTTTGCACAGACCAGTCCTAAACCTATTTCCTCGTATAAATCATTTAACAAACGCCCACAACTCCTGGATTGCAGCTGGTTGTAATATAAAGCAACTGAGGTGCGGTAAATTTGAGGAGACTATTCTACTCTCTATGCGGCTGTTGTTTTTGCTGCTTTTTGTTGGAAAAGCAATTGTTCCTTTATGCTGCCATTGAGCATTGAGTATTAATACTTAAGTTGAGAAAAAGAACTTGAAACACTTGCAATTGAATTGCAATTCAGAGTAAAATATTTTTAGCACATTATTTTCTTTTACCAGTTTTTACATTTTTAATTTAAAATAAATTAATCAATAACTTATAAATCAGCTTAATAAATTGTTAGCATTCTATAGAGTGCTCCTCAGGCAACACTTGTGTTCACTCTGCAGCTCAAAAAGGATAACGTATTCAGTCGAGTGACAGCTGTGTGGTAAAACTAATCTAAATATCATAATCAGCTAGCCACTGAGCCTCTAAAGCCATGTTGTCCCTGGGAAATGAAAGCAAATCTGTGACAAATAAAATACTCATATGTGACAGATGACCAAAAAAATGAATAAGTTTGCCACATCTGTTACGTAATTTACATAAAGGGCTGTTCTTTTCTTTTTTTTTTTCTTTTTTTGTTTATTGCTAGCTATCGGTATCATAAAATATTTATTAAAGTCTTTTGGGCTAACAATAAATTACTAGAAATTTGCATAACGAGAAATACAATAATGTTTTTGCCTAAACTTGTCATACAATCATTTCACTGATTATTTAACATCAACTCGCATGATTCCAGCAAAATTAAACATTATTTCATTGTCAGATTTGAGCGTGACAAGTTGTGGAGTTTGTGGAACCCCAAAACGAAAAGGCAGCACCTTTTATGGGGCGTCTCATTTGGGGAAGTTAACGACAAGGACTCTTTAGCCTGTCAAAGATTATCAGCTCCACTTCAAATTATTGTGATGGCCATGTTTTTGTCGACGTCTTCGTCGTTGCTGTCACCCTCGAGCCAACCCGCCAAATTATGAGCTGTACTTGAGCGACAAACAAGACAATGGAAGCATAGCTTGATGCTAAAATTGGGTAGATGGAGATGGAGATGGAGATGGAGATGGAGATGGAGATGGAGAAGAGAAGAAGAGAGAATGAGTTTTGCCAGATTCTCTGAAACAAAGGCAACGTTTATCAATTTGGTGTTTGCCTTTTCACTTGTGGGTTTTATCTTCGCTTGCCACGCTGAGCATTTTTGCTTAGCTTTATGGTCAATTTTATTCTTGCTGCTTTCGCTTTTCACTTATTTTTTGTTCTTCCTTCTTCTTCTTGTGCTACTTTTGCCTTGTCTTGCACTGCACATTGAGCTTTGCTTATTTTCAAAATATTTTCCATTCCCTGTTTGATGCTATCGTTTCGTTTCATTTTGCATCAATTGTACAATGCTCTGAGTGTCAGATCTAAAATCAATTTCCTTCTCATTGCGATTCCATTTTAACTTAACCAATGCAAATTTAAGTTGAAATTTAAAAGATACGTTTTGCGTAAAGTGCAAAATTAAAGGTATTTATTAAACTCTAGTTAATCCATGGTGTGTTCATATTTAATGATAATTTATGAGCTTTGCAAAAATGTTTTCTCAACTATTCTTTGCTGGGTTTTAACACACACTTTTTCCAGGCAAATGTCTGCAACCTTCAGCCAATGACAGTCAACCTTCAGACTGAAAAATACTCGTACTTAACACAGACTAACACAAATTACACATACATTATGCAAATGCAGAGCGGCAAAACTTTTTAGCTGTCTCCGAGTGCAATTTAATGACGATAAGGCAAAAAAAAGGCAGAGTGCAATTTGAATTTAATGTGTGCGGCGAGATAGAAAATTAAATTATGCTCGTTCTAGAGAGCAAAAAGGTCATCGCTGCAAGCAAAACACAAAAGTTAATTCTACACAAATTTAATGAGCAATTTTTTGATTTAATTTAATTTAAAAATGTTTGGTATGTTGAATACCGGATTTACTTTGCCACATTTGCAGTCTGATTACAGCCATTCATATTCTCTTTGTGTTAAGCTTTATCTGCATTAATAAAATTAAATTGATACAAGCCAATATTTTATATCCCCGAATGATTTTATAAATTATGCAAATCAAAAGGGAGAACACCATTTAGAATTATAGCACGTTCACTGAGCGTATACGTGATGCGGTTATTCAAACATCAAGCAATCAATCCTTTTTTTCCAGCGACATAAAACTGAAACTACACAAGCTTTCAGCAAATTTTTCTCACAAATATTGTGCAGAGGTTTAATATCCACATTTATCTCTTGTGCGGCTAAAACTATAACAAATCGCCAATGCTGCAGAGCAACAATAAATTATTTCCATTTCGACAGGCTGAAGCCTTTGATTATAATATGATTTGCTTTGCCACGGGAGTTGTTTGTGCAAACGAAATAAAAATATCAGTCAACACAATTAATAGACAAATAAAAAAGAAATACGACGTTCGCATAATTTTATAAGATTTATTTGAAAAACTAATAGAAATTATTTGCCATAATTTATGCAGACACACACTTAAAACTGTAGACTGCATTTCATTATATGATTTATATTATTTATGGGATTAAAGAGTCAATAACTCTCAGCGTTTATTTTGTTTCTCGCTCAATTAATGTTTTTGTTGGATTACCTGGACTATTGCATTTGATTGGATTTAGCAAAGAAGTAACTACCGTTGAGAATGAGAAAATAGCAAAACTTAGTTTGCTACAACCACCGCAGAGGCAGAGACATTCCCTTCCCCTCTCTTGGCTGGCTACTTAAGGAATCTCTTTGAATCCAAGTCTTGTGAATCAGTTGAAAATTGCAGTGCGTTCGTTGTACATGAAGAATGTGCTTAGCTTATTTCATAGTTTTGCCAAAGCCAAGAGAAACTTTCTGCAGCTCGACCGTACGGCAAATGCAAAAGAAGATAGATAAACTTGTCTGACCTGATGCTTACTCAATTTGCCGACTCACAGAACAGGTCATGCACTGTATGTGCAGTACAGAAGTAAGTTAATCTTAGATACATTCAAAGGTATCTTCAACTAATGCAAGCACTCTGGAAAAATATATATTATACAGGACATTCTAAATTATTTTCTAATATTTAATAAGCGATATACTACAAATATATTTTATAACATTGTGCCTGCGGGAAATGTACGTAACCGACTGAAGGATGCATTTCCTATATATAGTACAATATTGTATATTTTGCATTCTACGGTATATTTGAATATAGTACTATATTAATATACGAAACATAACATTTGCTATATTTTAAATATATTACTATATCAATATACCAAATATAGTATTTGGTATATTTCTAGTATTTTTGCGGTATACATTTGGTATATTTTAAAAACTGTTTTTTATTTTATTCAAAATGGGTAGCGGGTATCTCACAGTCGTGCTCAGTCGACTTGTTTATATTGATATGATACTATAGAAAGTGTATCACAACGTCAGCCAACTTTAAATGTCCTTAGATAACCAATTGTCCTGTTTAACAATAAACTATATCTATGCATCAAGCGTGGGGCAAACAAGAAAGTTAACATTAACTGACAGATAAACAAGCAAATTGACAGCATAATACAAATACCGGAGAATGGACGCAAAATAAAGTGAAGCCACCTGCTGGCAATGAACTGAGAATTGCAACTGTTATGTCAGACACACGACATTGTAAGCAGGGATCCAATGGGAAAATTGCCGTCCGTCTATCACGAAATTGACATTTATTATGCATATTTATTATATTTTGTTTACGACTATTTGTTAGAAGTCTTGAAATTTATGATGAGCTTTCAAGCAGTTAATATCTCAGTTCAAACTACGTGAAATACTCATAACCAATGCACTTTGGATGCCCATAAATTGTAATTAAAGCAAACAAAGGTATAACTGCAACCAGGCAACCATTGTGACACATGTGGCACATTTTCCTTGCTCCCGAAAAGCAGGTAACGAAGTTTTGCAAAAGAGACATATTTTTAAATTTTGTGTGTGTGGTGTGGAAAACGCTTCTGAGTTCAGTGCCCAAATAACAACAATAAATTGTCAACGTTTTGCGAAACAGGATAATGTCACACGAATTGTGAGTAGGAAAATGAGTGCTAATTAAGTCGTCACGTTAATTACTTGCTGACATTTAAGTGTCTTTCAACGTTTAACAAAATTAGCAACCAAGTAGTCGTTTGGCTACCCTGGAGCAAAGAAATAGTATACTATATACATACATACAGTCAGGCCAGTGGCAACAAGTTTGCTCTACATGAAAACTTTTGCTGACAGTTGACCACAGCCACATCAAGTAGCCGACTGGTTCGCCAGTATTAAGGGGAGAAGGACATACAAATACGCCAATAATCAATGCTGTAAGCTCAGTCGAGGACAACTTTAATAGTCTACTTTGCTCTTTAGTCAACTATTTCAACAATCTGTTTGACGCTTCGGGCGTAGGCTTTTTTCGCATTCCGTATTCAGTTGAGATGCATTGAAGCGTGTTATGAGGCCAGTTTTAATTGCAGCCAAGGTAAACTGTGCGTAACCAAGGCTACTTGACAGCTCCACCTTAATTGACCCAAGGAAGTGCTCTCTAATTGGTCTCCTCGAATTCAACTTCAATGTGAGCCACTCGAATAGAGTGTAGTGAAACTTTTCTAATTTCCTCAGTTGCCTTAACACATCAACATGGATATTAGTAGCAAATTTAGTACAAATGAATAACTTTGCTGGGGTGATGAATGACAGGGCTAAAGCTTTGTATTCTTCTAGCACTTTAATATACTGTGACAACACAGCTCGAAACTGTTTGCATTAGCAATTGTTTTATGAAAATTGATGATATGTTCGTATTGTTTTGCCATAAATTCACGCTGTCTGCACTAGAAAACTTTTTGTAATAATATAAGTGGAGTGGTGTCTAACAGCACTTTCCGAAATAATCACTATATAATGACACTTACTATGAGCGATAATTGCAATCACATATTACCACAGACAGAATCCGCCATTATTTTATAAAAGCTTTCAGGCTAAAATATCACTATTTAATTAAATATATTTCAAAATTTGCGTGTGTCGTTTAAAATAATGATTAGATGCACATAAATTGATACAAATTTTATAACCAAAGGGTTGTTAGTATTCAAACAAAATCGAATGAACGCCAATTTGCATAGCGGTTATGTAATCATGTCAATCAAAAACTAATTTATGAATTTAGTTAAATTGTTTATTCTATGCAAGTAAGAAAGCTACAGTCGAGTGTGATGGAATGTGAAATATCCGCTACCCACCATGAACAAAAGCAAAACAGTGCGGTATTAATTATAAAATAAACTAAATTAATATACATACCTTGATAATATTCAAAATATGCCAAAGGCTACATCTGGTATATTGATATATCACTACAAGTAATTTTTTAAATTATTTCAACAGTTTTTCGTTATTGTAAGTATTTTATTGATTTACGGGGCAGAAGTGGGCACCTCAAAAACTTGAAACAAACTTGATTTTTGTGCGATCATAACAAGACAACAAAATTATATCTATCTCTTATAGTCTCTGAGATCTAGGTGTTCATATGGACAGATGAACGGACAGACGGACAGACAGACATGGAAAAATCGTTTTGGATCAAGAATATATATAGTTTATAGAATCGAAGATGCACAAAGTTATAAAAAATCTAAATAGGAGTAACAATCGTATACGTGATATTTCAATCGTATACGTGATCAAAGCTTTTTTACTGCTACGACTTAACCTCACTTAAAGTAAATTCTGTAGGCCACGTTTAGCACTCCAATTTAAATGAAATGCATTCAACCAGCTGCAATTCGCATGCCTGTTTTACTCTACTCATGTGTGTGTGTGTGTTCACTTAAACAGCCAAGTACTTACTCCCATTTACATACTTCTTGTACTACTTTCGTGTTTACAAAGTGCCTCATTCGGTTTATTTTACAACAGGACTTTCGTGCTTCTTCAGCTTCACCGAAATATCCACTTAACATTTTCCTTGGCTGCAATTACGAGTTGCCCATTTTGAGCCCCAAAGGAAAACGAACACTCGGCAACAGCAACAAGAGCAGTAGCAGCAGCAGAAGTTAGTATCCTGTCCTGTATCCCATCCTGTGCCATCGTGCGCTGCCCTAAAGGCACACACATATTCTTAGCCCTACAACACACTCGTAGGTATAACAACATAATCCGCATATAAGGGCCTTGAACTAGGACACAATAAAAGACCATGCATCGGAGCAAAACTAAACAATTTCCATGCTACTTCGAGATAAGTGTGAGATATTCCACAGCTTGTGTACTCATTAGAGTCGCGTTAACATTCCGGGAGTTTTACTCCCGGTTTCCTTACATTACTTTAGTTGAATATCAAATAAAAAGCGCATTAAAATACAGGAAAGGAAAGAGTTTTCTTTTTGACGAATTTCACATAGTTTTCAAGCTTTTCAACTTTACTTACTGTCATTTTTCATAGTTTTACCTCAGTTGGACAGTTTAATCCAGTTAAAAATAGTTGTTGCCGCTTGTTTTCAGCTTGAGTACTGAAAAGTTGCTAACTTTATATTAGAGATATCCTGACCATCACGTTTTGCGAAGAACTTAGCACGTCTCTTTTTATATTCACAATCTCTAAAAGGTCGATATTAAGACAAACATAAGACCTCAGCAAAACTTCCATTTCCAATTTTCACCTCTGCCATTTAGTCTCCAACTATACTTCCCATTGTCGTGTCACATAATTGCCTTGCTCATTTCGTTTTATCCCATACTCGAAAGGCAACAAAGGCCCCAAGCTAATGAGTGACCCATGTATTTACTTGGACTGCAATCATTACGCACAGATGCCAAGAAGCCTGTCATTTGCTTAATGAGTACAATTTATAGAACAATATGTATAGATTAGTTAAATTTAAATCCCATATCCCTTCTGGGCCAGCTTGTGCTTGTCTGCTGATGCTTTTGTGGCTGTTGTGGCCTTTAAGATTTTCACATGAATCAACTTTAAGCGTAGACAACTGATAACCAACAATTAAATAAGGGAAAATATACAGGCACTTTGCTGTCTCGACCTCAAGGGAGAGGAGACACTTGCCAAATGATTCTCCTGACCACAAAGAAATGTGAATTAAATTTAAATGCTAGTTTGATTATATCACACAAGTACATACATGTGTGTTCCCATAACAATTTAAATTCCCGACAATGCTATAGCAAATATTATATTTTTTTTTTTTTGTTGTTTGTTATTTATATTGCATATTTTTTCCATCAAGCCTTTGTTTATTCATTTTGTTTTTTCTCTGGCATTCTTCTTGCAACTCTCAATGTGCATAGCGTGTTACGAATGTGTACGTGCGTGTCTGTGTGTGTGTGTGTATGTGTGTGTGCATGCGTCAGTTTGTTGTGCATGTATGCGTTGAATGTGTGCCAGGACGTCTGACTTTGGCATCCTCCATCTAGCAGACACAGGTCGCTGGCAAGAGGCGAAATGATTCTACCGGAAGAAGCTTCAACAGCTACTTTAAACTGGTAGTTGAGAATACAGTGCAACCTTTGACCTTTCCAGCCATTTAAACAATTTACAGCATCAGCTTAAAGCCTACAATGTTGTGTGAGTAAAACAACATTTTTCAGATTTTTTACTGCGTTTTTAATGAATTAAAATAATTAATAAAACACTTTGCTTCTCACTTTTGTTTATGAAATTGTTATAAACCTTGTATAATATAAAGACTTAATTGAATTAAAATAACACTATTTTTGTTAAGGTAATTAATTATTATAAAAAAGTAAATATAATTATAAATGCTTAAAACTGAAAGTGAGCTCCCTTTCTCCACATGTTTTCTGAATTCCAGACGCAAGGACAAAAACTAAAAGTTTACTATACAAAAAAAAACTTTTTTTTGCTCAGATGTGAAGCAGATTTACGATAACCCAGAGATGTGAAAATGACTTTGTTAAAAAAAAAAATAATAATAAAAAGAAGAAGAAAATGAGCTGACTGGAAAAATATTTATTTATTCGAGCAGCAGTCGTGCGAAAAAAGTGACAAATGCCGCTTTTTTACTTGGCTATAAAGTTTTCGTGGTTTTGTTTGCGCTTCATTTTGCTGACGATGAGTTCAAGTTTCTCTAAACTTTTCGGGCTCGAGGACAGTTTTGACTTTTGCGGTTCGAAGCGCAGTGATTTATAAGTTGTTGTGCAGCCAGTCGAAAAACTTTTCACTTAAAACTCAACTATAAACGTCGACAAATAAAGCTGACCGTAAAACAAGTTTAGAAAATATTTATTTTGCACATGAAAACCGCTAAAATAAACAAATCCATTGTTTCGCTTTTATTTTATTTTTTATATCGTAAATACAGCATTGTATAGGACAATGAAATCATTATATCTTACTATGTAGCATATAAGCATATTAAATTTTATACTCCCAGTCGGTTTATAAAAATAATTTCTCATGATTTCTGTGCGCCTGTAATGAGTTCTGTTTATTTGGTTCTTTGCTCATTTTCAAACGTTGTTGCTCCCTTTTCCATCTGCTGCAGTTCTTTTGCAGTATTTTTGTCCTGTGCGGATTCAGCGAAAAGAAAAAAAGAAAGAAAAAAAAAACACTACAACATGCAGGGCGTGATGACAGCTCCAAGAAGGATTTAAAAAGTTTTTGTGCGCTGGCAAAACAACACGTGGGCTACATTTTTGTTGTTTTCCTTTTAGTTGTTCGTCTCCATGTTGTTTTGTCAGAACTGAATTATATTTGCGTCATACAAAAGGGATTGGGGCGGGCTGAGAGAACATTTTCCAGCTTGCATTTAAGTTGAAATAAGTTGAAACTAATGATACCAAGAGCAGCACAACTCAAAAATTCCAGGTGGGCAAAATATTTATTTGTATTTTTCTAAGCTTCCTCGCAGATACACTTTCTGTACATCTGTGTAAGTAATTAAGTAGCGTGGCGTTTTTATTAGAGAAAACTGCAGAAATTAATTGTAAGTTTATCGCTGCATTAGAAAATTAAAGCTGCAGCTGTTAACAAACAATTAATGAAAGAATGTTTAAAATATTACTCGATTGAGATGATTTAGTCTAGAATTTATTTGTTTATTGTCTACTATCATAATCAAATTAGTTTTCTCTTTTATTTAAACAACTATGCAAACAAATCGATGCGAATACCAATCAATTTACTAATTAAGTTCAGCATGGAAAATCATTTTGTTTAATTACCTTAAAATCAAATAACACTGAATTTAAGCATTTGCATTAATTAGCTATGGAATTTAGCTTGGATCGAAATAAAAATTTAATTATTGATATGCAAACTGTTGGATTGGATTAGATAAAATCAATCTATTTGGCAATCAGTTGATGCAAACTTGCATAAAGGCTTTTTTTTGTGTTAAATTTTTATATATAGCATGCGTATGATAAAAGTCAACTTTGTTTTACGCTGATGACTTGACTTATGGAAGACATTTATTTTCTTATTATCACATTTGTACTCTCCCATAAATTCGAGCAGCTATGTATCAAAAGTCTTGGTTGTAAAAAATACTGACACACTTTATGATTGATGGCCTCATCTTGAGGTCAATCAAAGCGCATTACTCATACGCCACATACCATGAATAAATCACTCACACAAACACACAATCATACTCACACACGCTCTGCGAGAGATAATCAGGCGAATATGAAAACTGTTTGGCTGAGATTATTATCCCTTTGAGGCCACTTGACGCGCTCATCAGGCGCACATCAATAAGGGCAAGACTCCTACAACGTTTCAATTCGATGGCTCGCCATAAACTTTGTTTGATAGCAATCATTAAATCTCTGCAGATAAGCTTAATCCGGTAGCAGAACATTTCCTGCCACATACATAACTAAATACGTCATCAACGGATTTTGTGTGTGTTGCTCAATTCTAAAGGTAACAACCTAAAATAACTAAAATGAATATGCGATGAGTTAAGTAATAAGCAATATTCGGCTTTAATATAACAAAATGAATCAATCCTTACTCTAAATGACTTAATTTTAGGCACAATGTGTGTGACACGCGTCGTATGCGTATTTTAAAGACTTACAAACACTGTCAGCTGGCAGCATATGCGATATTATTTATTTATGCAATTTTTATGCAATTGACTGTTTGTCGACTGTTGCTGACAGCTTTGTAGGACACCCGCTTTTAAAGCTTATTTGTCGACATTGAGACGGAAGTGAATAAAAATCGTACATTTTAAAATTTGAAATTCTCTTTATTTATGCTTTACTCAACATGTTGTTTAAATTGAAATCATTGCAATCATTCCTTTTACAAAAGAGGTTTCTCAATCAATTTAAATTATTGTAAGAAATAATTATTTCGTAAATTAAAGTACGTAACATTGAAATTTAGAATTTATCTGCCTTATCGCACATTATTTTCTTCAACCGAACACATTCAGAGTCTGCAGTGAACTAAAATTGTTGTTGCAGACGCGCTGTACAGCTGCACAGGCTGTAAACCAAAAGGGACATTTTATTATGTCAGCAGTTCGCTGTTAACCGAAGGGAAATTTGGTTAGGTTAACAGTTTCCTGTTACTATTTCGCTGGCAGCAGCATTTCCAACGAACATGCGTTATGTGCAACATGTTTAGACACAACAGGTGACGATCAGGGAAAAACATATGCTTAACGATGATAAAATTATTTTACTTTAAAGATAATGAACATATGTTTCTCAAATTGAAACGTACTTGTTCAAGTATAAATTCAGCTGGAATCGCGATTTAAAATCAGTTGCAGGCCTGGAAATCATCATGAAATTTACAATGAATTTTGTGTGTGTGTTACTAGCATTGTGCTTGCAGATTCTTACAATTTCTAATTCCGAAGCAAAGACATGGAATCCGCAGTATGCCTATAAAAGGCAAACGCAACTTGTACCCCTTAACACAAGCTTAACAGAGGTAGTATAATAAGTATAATGCTTAAGATTTCTCCATATATTATTGTGAATCTCTTTCAATGTATTTCAGGCTCAACTTGGGTTAATGATGGAGCTATGCAATGGCAATGGCATCAAATGTCTGCATGCTGAGCAATGTTGTTCACTAAAATGCTTAAAGTACACAAAAATCTGTATATTTTAGGCACAAGATAGTTGTGTTCCAAAAGACAAACAATAAATCTATGACAGCATAATAAATTCACAAAAGTGTCCGAAAAATTACTTCCCTCCCCAGGCTGTGCATATAAAGTGAGAACCACTTAAACATTCCCCCAGGCCACTCGCGACTTGACAACTTTGACATGTTCCTCTCGCCCTCTTGGAACAAGTGTTAAGTCCAACAGCTCTTTGTAAATTTTTGAATTATTCTTTTTCTTACCAAGTATGAATAAGTAAAGCACATCAAAAAGTTTCTTTCGGCACTGATAAAGCCAACTAGAAGCAGCAAAAACGCTAAATAGCTTCTGGGACTCAACGCACTTCATAAAATATAGAGCGAAATTTTAAGCATTACGAAAATTAAATTTTTTAATCAACTTTATTGTGACTAGAGTCATATTAATTAATAAGTTGTGTGTTTTCAGAATTTTTGAAATTCATAGACTTACTGTTTGAAAAGCAGTGCCAACTTTTCATTATTTTTTATTGCTTTCTCCTTTCATTGGAATTCTTGCCTTTGTCCCTTTTAAAAACAAACATTCATACGCTCTTTTGTTCACAAAGCTTTTACGGTTTGTTTGGCATAGTTTCTTTTGTTTGTCTAACAAAGGAGCGAGTTAATTAAATGAAATTAAACCAACTTTTAATATATTATTTGCCAGTATTAAATAATTAAATAGATGTATTTTCTAGGTGCAAGTAGCTCTTCGTTGATCAAATGTCAATTCCCGCATGGTTTCTTAAAACGATATCAATGATGGCAATGAAATTGCATTTCAGACTTCAATTCACTGATAGCTTTCGCGTTAAGGCGTCTTTCAGTTTGCATGTTCCGCGTTTGCAGCGCTTTTCGTTGCTCGTTCCACGTTGCTCAACACATCACACTGACTGCTACAGACAGACGTCCTTCGTGTCCTTTTCGCTGCGGTTTTGGGCGTCTTTGACTTATCTTTTCTGCAATTCGTCTTTATGCATTCCTTGCGAGTGCCCTGCCAAGGCTTCGCCTTGCCACTTTGAGTAACTGACGACCTCAAGATACGGCCATCCTCCGGTTGTCGGCATTTTAAGTTGCGCAGCTTGTTTCTTAAATCTACATTTGATGCGCCACGCAATCAGGCCACTGCATGCATTTTAAATTCCACCAAGCTTCTGCCATAATCTAAGAAAGTAGTGCAGTAAATTCGTAACATAATTTATTTGAGGCACATATGAGTTGCTCCAAGTTAAATTCAATGAATGATTCACATGATTGTAGTCTAAGAATAATTTATAGAAATCATAAAAATAACTGATTTAATATCATTGACATAAAATAGAATAAAAATTATTGCTGTAATAGTTCTCAGCTATTTCCATTCACATGATTGTAGTCTAAGAATAATTTATATACATATATCACAAAATAGAACTGATTAAATATCATTGGTATGATTGTTGTTTAAAAATAATGAATATAAATCCTAAACTATAACTGGTTTAATTTTATTTAGAATAACAATTCTAGCTTTTATAGTTCCCAGCTGCTTCCATTTAAATTGATTGTTTACTTTTTTTTTATTCACAAATCAATAGACTAAATCAATGGAATAGCAAATAAAAAATCAACCACATACAAACTATGAGATAAATGATGGATTATTTTTCCAATAAATATTTGCATAAATAAAGCTAAAAACAAACCAAAAGCGATATCAAATACATAGTTTTAAATATAGTAATTGTAAGCATATTTCATCTGCATATCGTAAATGAATATCGAGTTTTTCGGAGCTAATGCTTTAATAAACGAAATAGTAGCTCATATTAAAATATTATGTTTTAAAAATGTATATCATTTATAAAATTAAACTTCAAGCAGTAGCGCTTCACATCGGACCTGCAGGAAATATAATACATGCTGTTTCAACCCGTCAAGTTGCACTTCAAGTACATAACTTACTCGCTTTTTTATGATTCCGGATAGTATGTTTCCCTTGTTTCCATTGATGGTAATTCGAGCATTGCAACCGCGTTAACAACTCTTTGTTTCTGAGCAAACAGAAGTCGGTAATTGGCACAGCTCTGGTTGCATTCTGTTTTATGTGTTGTTTGACTTGTCCAAAGGTCTCAGTTTGTTTGGCAATCAATGGTAATGTTAACAAGTGCAGTATAAATTACAAGAACATCAATAAATATGAAACTGCCACCATAATGCACGTCTGATTAAATTGAATAGAAGCGTCGACTGTCCTCCAATTTTGTACTTTGCAAAACAAACAAAGCCATTTGAGCTATGCAAAAACAGCTGCTTTAATTGACAATAATGCAAGCATATAAAGTAGTCCGTAACTTAGTCCCACAATGAAACCAAAATGAGTCGCAAAATGTGTAGCAAACAGCAATATCGCCCAAAATTCCCAACAAATTGCAAAATGTTGCTCTAAATGCAGATGAGTTTCAGTCCAGACGAGTTCAGAGTTCACTGTACTAAATTGTAGTGCGTAAAATAATCAAGTTTTAATTAAAACTGGTAAAATATACCAAGAGATTTGTTGTGGTTAAATGTTTTAAGTTAGTGCAACCAAATAGCTCTTCTCGAAAATCTAATTCGAATTGCAGTGTGAACTACATTCATTACAATTTAATATTATCACAAAAAATTAATAGATAAAATTGATGCAATTAAAGTGTTTAATTAATAAACCATACTTTAAAAAAGCCTTACGGTTAAGTCACAGTAAAATAAACTTTTCGGCATAAATATTTCAGTTTCTCGTGGTCTCTTAAATGACATCAGCATGAATAATTTATCACTCGTAGCCGAATGCAACTCATAAATTTTCTTTCGGTCAACGATACATTGCAAACTGTTGTAACTTAAAACAGGTCAACAATTTACTTTATTGCAGTCATTTCACCTCTTTGAAGCAACTCAACTGCAAAACAAAATACTCAGCAGACATTCTCATTGATTTCCCAATTAAATTTGTTTGCTATTGCATTACAAAATGTTAAATAAATAAATTCCAGTAAGTGGCATTAATATTTGTTTATTATTTTAAAAAAGTATATACATGTTTTCTGCCATCTTTCTTTAGGGTATTCCAGCCAGCAAATAGAAATTAAAGAAATATATGTATTTACTTGCTCTTTCAAGCCTTTTACCGCAAAATGAAATTGAATAATGGACATCAGCTGTTGTTGTTTATTGTTGATTGTGTTGTTGCAAATAAATAAAAGTAAATCATTGCCTGACTGTTAAGCTGTGCAAATGTCTTGACTCATTTATCAGTGATTATGTTTACTAAGTGACTTAAATAAAAGAACATGTAGTTGAAGGTATCATATGGTACTAAGAGATTTTAACTAAAGATTAAGCCCATTTGATATACATATAATTAAATAAGTCGACCAAACTCGACTGTTATATACCGGCTACCCATTTTAAATGAAACCATATTTTTTTTAAAGTACATATACCCAATTAATATACAGCCAAAATACAAAAATGTACCGAATACTATATTTGGTATATTAAAAGTAATATATATTGAAAATATACCAAAGACTAAACTACCTCTACAATTTTTAAATAAAACTATATATTCGAATTATGCTAGATTAATATACTGTGACAATACTGAAATATACCAAGAGCTATATTTAGTATATTGACATCCCCATTTTGAATAAAACCATAAATAAAAAATTATACCAAATAAATATACTGCAAAAAAAACTGGTATATTCCGAATGCTATATTTGGTATATTGATGTAATACTATATTAAAAATATGTATAAATTTTGAGAACACACACTCTACCCATTTTAAATAAGCCATAAATTAAAATTATACCACATTACTATACCGTCAAAATACTGAAATATACCGAATGCTATATTTGGTATATTTATATAGTTCTATATTATTATTTCAGTAGGCGTTTTTGCCTCAAAGTTACCTTCTTCCCTATGGGTAGCGGGTATGAAAAGAGTAAATACTTTGTTTCGAATCTCAAATGGGTATGCAAAATATTTTTCTGCCTAGACATATTCGCTGCAGATAGTTGTCAGCCTACCTGAATAATTGCACTGAGTGCAAGCAATTCATCTCCTTGATCGACTGACTGAATAGGAAGCATAGAATACAAAGAATGGACTGTGACCACAATCACTTCGTGTGATTACCTGAGCCTATCTAACTGACTCCTGGATGTCGGGAAACGAACTGAGACAGTGCTTTAAAATTATTTTGTGACAAGAGCCATTTAACAGACGTTGCCAAGTATTGTCCATTGTTTCGGTCTGGCGGCAATGAATTGCTGTAAGCACTCTCTGCACTTTCAGTTGCCTTGTCTTGCACTCTGTCGTTTAGCTCAGAGTGCTTAGAGACAATGGTTAAACGTTGGCACTTGTAAACTGAACTAGCTGCTGCACGGTTTAATTTATCTTCCGGGGAATAGGGCACAATGCACAGAAATGAAGGTAAACAGCGAGCGCACATTGTCAACATGTGACATTAGTAGCCAGCCAGCCAGCATGAGTACACATAACTATGCCAGAACCTTGTCTTACCTTGCCTTGCCTTGAACTATGTTATGTCAAGTGTTTGCACTAATTCGGCAGCCAGACTTTGGGATCGTAATGCAAGCAGACAGAGTCCAATTATAGCGCATAAGCTGCAACTGCAATTTAATTCAATTTTAATCTTAAGTCTGTTCCTTTATGTCTCGGTTCGTTACTCAACGAAAGCTATTTACCATCCCACTATCTCTTTGGGAGCAGCTTAACCGTTCTCCTCAGCTCACATTCCATTGATAGACTATAAATAACTGTGGTATCCCTTAAAGGGTTTGCAGAGCGGTCGATAAAATTCATTAATTCAAGCCAAGTGTCATAAAAATGTGCATATAAATCAGCAAATTGTAAACTCATGCTGACACTGACACTGATTCAAATTTTTGGGTATACTCTTTGACCTTAAAGTAACAACAATTTATTAGCGTAGAAAATCGATTGGAGCATACTTTGTCTGTTTTTTGTTTGAAGTCATTTGCTATGCATTCATCAACCTGAAAGGTGTTCGAATCAATATAAACATCGTACCTTTTGTATATAGGAGAGTGAAATACTGTCATCATTACGTAAACGTTGTTTTGTTAGTGGCACAATTTGTCACACCAAAACGGAAGGGAATGAAAGTGTCTATTTTGCCAGAGACGCCAGCTGAAGCTCAAAAGGATAACAAGCTGAACCGTGTGGCAGCTGTGTGTTAGCCTTTTTCTAATCAAAATATCATAATCAGTTGAGACATGTATGCCAAGTGGATATCAAAACACACAATGACAGTGATAAAAGCAGACACAAGACCGAAAAACTGACAGGCTTAAGCATTCCGAATAAAATTAGCATATTTTGTTTAATACCAAAAAAAAAAGAAATGAAAAACAGCTTTTTTTGGGCAAATCAAGCTGTGCACAGCTGTGCTTTGAATTAAAGCGACTATCTTTAATAGAATAGAAAACTTAGCAAGCTGGAAAGTATAATGTTTTTCTTTTCCTTGCCGCTTTCTCTTAATTCAGCTAAAGTGCAGCCTCGTCTGTTTTTCACACCATTCGAACAGCGGGTGTAACAAAGTGATCAATAAATTATTCTCAGCTCTCTTCCGTATTGTTGTTGTGCTGTGCAGTGGAAAGAGCAAGTGCTGCAACAGCAATCGATTTGTCTCAGACAGTGCGGACGTTCTACATGGCGTATGTGTAACAAGTGCAACACATAAATTCTGTAGTAAACTCCCAAAAAACCACAAAACAAATAAAACAAAGTCGCAATCGTAGAAAGTTTTTAGCACATCGAACAGATCTTGGACACAACAAGCCTGTGATACCATTTATAAACTTCACCAACAATGTCCAATGTAATTTATTTGTCGAGCAAAAACATCTTGAACGACAAACAAGCTTGTGATCAGGTCTTTAAAATTTAATTAAGATCGTTATACTTTATAAATGAATAAAAGCGAGTTTCTTCTCCCACATGCAATATAAAGTTATTCTTTTCTTGCAATGTTTTTGCACTGTTTTCCTTATGTGCACATCCCATGAAAGATTTATAAGCTCTTGCAGGACATGCTGGCAGCTCTAAGAAGGAATTAAAAACAATTTTGTGAGCTTATAACACAACACGTGGTATACCAGAATTAATTGTTGTTGTGGCTGCCTTTTTGTGGTGCAAATATAAAAGGCGAACAGCAAACGCTTCTCATCCTCTTAAGATTTCATATACATAATTGTTATACAGTGTGCTTTAAGAATTGGCTTCCTCTAAATAAAATGCGAAAATTTGTAAAGAACTTTTGAACTTGTAACTTATTTTTTATGAAGTACCAAAAACATGAATCACAATCAAAAGGAAAAGAAAAACTGAAAAGAACAACAGCGCAAAAATCACAAACAATGCGGTTATTTTTATGGGCAGTTGAGCCCTCAAAAAAAAAAAAAAGCGTAGCAACAATGGCAGAATATACAGCAGCCGAAATATGCAAATTGAATGTTTAAATTAAATGAAGTCAAGTTTAGCAAGGCCAAATAAGAAGGCATATTTAAAGTTCATATACTTTATAAAGCCTTAGCTTTCTCTTCGAAATGTTTGTGTCTGAAATGCGAACAGCATGTAACCATGATGAGCATGTCCTTGGCAAACATTTCACCTCGAGCTACGGTTTCAATTTATCTCACTTTCGGTCTATCTTTGTCTCTTTGCCTCTGCGGCTGCTGATGTGATTAACGTTGCTCTCTGCTGTCTGCTCTCTGTTCTCTTTCTCTGTCGGTTCTGTCAACTATTGGGATGAGCTGAGCTATGCGTTAATCAAATGTCAATTACGATGCGGATTCCAAAAATGAATGTCAGCAGCCGCGACTAGAGAGCCTGGCTTGCTGACAGCGCACCAATTGCACTGAGAGCTCACCCGTTAAAATGTTGCACTCGTTCTCTTTCTTCCCCCATTTTCCGCGCTTTTCCTTTCGCTACTATTGACTGCACGAAGATAAAGACAACGCAACGTTGCTGCTGCTCTGCAATTTGTCTTTATTCCCCTATTTTGCTGTCGCCTTTTTTTTAGCGCCTAACCAAGTCTGGCGTCGAAATATGTATGTGACTGCGTCCTTGAGATATGTGTTCATTTCCACGTTGGCAGCATTTTAAGTCGCTCACTTTACTGCCTGACTCTTTGCCATTTAGTGTCTCAAATAACCGGGAGGAGAAAGGAGGACAAACGATACCAGAATTATATTGATGTCTTTGCCATATAATTAAGTGTCAAAGGCTTACGGATCAAACGAAATCTAAACTCGTCGATGAAATGTCATTTGATGCCAACGATAGAGAAAAACAGAGAAATGAATTGCAGTCTCGCTTTGTGAAGAAATAGGCGCAATAATGCATCATTGCAGCTGACTGACAAGCCTAAGGATTTAAACATCCAGGTGAACTGTGCAAGATAATGGAATCTTATGCAAAACAGGTAAAATGTGAGGGGCAAGCAAAGCTCAAAAGAATAACTACGTATTGTTAATCTCTAGTTATTCATATCAAAGTTATTAATTTGAATTCATTTATGGTAGTTTCAGTTACTTAACAACAAGAATTACTTAATTTACAATTAAGAATAGAATCCAACTTAGAACAATAAATATTATTCGAAATGCAAAATTTAATTCTTTTGTAAGTTTGTTTCAATTTTGAAATTTATAAACAACATTACAAACCTTTGCTACAACCTTCACCTGTCACTTTTTCTTCTTTTGTAGTACATATTTTATTATCTATATATTTCAACACAACAACAAAATTTATAGTGAACAAGATTTACGTAATTTTTTTACTTTTAAGCAAAATTCGTTAATTTGTACATTTATTCGCAAAACGAAATGACACATGAAATTGAACCCAACAAGGTTTTAGATTATATTCGAAAATCTATGCAACCAGTGCGTTGTGATTTGCTGACTTCCAAGTTTTGTGGTTCTAAGAGCACAAAAGAAACACAAAAGGCGTTGAAAAATCGGCTCCGTGATGTTCTTCTCTCCGAACTGATATTAGGCAACTTAATGCACTACAATGATTATTTCTATACGACTAACATGGCGGAGGAAATACAAGAATCCATGGATCAGATGGAGGAATTGCCCTGTGACTGGAGTCAAATATCATTCAGTAGCTGTGAATCCATTGCAACATTGGAGGACAATGATGCCGATAGTGAAGGGTCTTAAAAGTCTGACAACTATGATTTGACGAAAATGAAAAAGCCCCAACGGAAAGTGAAGTCAAAATTGTTTGGCTGTCAATGTTTTCTTTTTACTTATGTATGTAAAAATTTGTATAAAGTAACTGCAATTCATTTAGAGAATCTCTTCCACGATTATATGGCAACCAAAATGAATAAAAAAACAGTAATATGTTTGGCTTTTAACAAAGAATATAAAATTGAATGGAATGGAAACGAAATTTTAAAGCACATACTCTATTAAATCCTTGACGGTAATACAAAGAGATAATTAACTAGGAATGTATCACAGCGAAGCAATAATAAAAACAAAGGAAATACAGCAAAGTGGCAAGAGGAAAACATCTTATTTTAGTGTCATTCGCACAGTGTCACTTGCTCCATGTGCTGCATAAACAATGCCAAACACACGCACACACACACACACACACTCACGCACACACACACAGAGACTTACAGTGGTTGAAATGCGCATTGCTTGGCTTGAAGTGTCGCGTAATTTATTTCCCACCTCTTGGCATCGACTGACAAATGAGGTGATAATTTGGCCTCAAAACATTTAACGCCTTCCATTGTCAAGGACAACAATCCTTACTGAAGACGACAATGTGCGGCTTCTGTCAGCGGAAATTAATTAGAATTCTGTAACGTGTCTGTTGTGGTAATGTTTATGTAAATTGTTTGCGAAAAGATTAATCATGTTCCATTCTGTTCTAGATTGGGAATACATATTTTAAGAAAATACCAAGATGATTAACTAGTTAACTACGAAACAGAATACTACTATTATGAAATAAAGGAAATCAAATATACCAAACAAAATTTTAAAAAAAGTAAAACTGAATAATCTGTTATAGTAACATATTTTATATTTGCAGTACAGAACTTTTATATAATTATTTTGAAATTAAACTTGGTATTTTGATTTTATCTATGCCAAACATTAAGGAAAATTGTATATTGCATTTAAGCTACACTTCTCTGGCTCATCTTATTTCTATAACGAATTGTATTCGTTATAATAATAATAATTTTAGTTGCACTTTCGAAACTTCAATAAATTCAAATCTACAATATTAATTTTGCCATTACTTAGAATCGCTGACCAGCTGTCGATAAAGCAAGTTTGGCAAAACTTTTGCAACCGAAACTTTTAACCGGTTACTTAGCATATTGTAGAACATATTTTCTTAGCTGTTGTTCCAAAATGCATACTACATCACACAATATCCAAAAAAAAACTGGAACACAATCAGCAAATATTTCCCTCCAGCTATTGGCATTAATATTTCAATATTTTGTGTGCAAGTTTTTTTGAGCAATACAAGGGTCTTGTTGAAATTCTCTACTTGTCAGTTGTTGCCAGATTTACGTATTGTTATTGTTGAGGCAGCAACGGGAACAGCAGCATCAGCATTGGGGAGGAAAAAATTAATAACTTGGCTCCTTTATACGCTCCTACTCTGCCCCCAAGGTATTACATAAACAAGTTTTTCACACATACAACTCGCAAAAGAAGGAAGCGTGGATGAGTTAAGGGGAGGGGAGGGAGGGAGGGAGTTGAATATAAATTTACATGCAAACTCATAGTTGGGCGCCATGGAAATGGCACAGCTGATGAAAATGGTTGATTTAGGTCTCGAATGCAAGTTATTGTTATTGTACATGTACATGTTCATGTACAACTTTTACTGAATTCATTATGAATAGTTGCGGCTGCCTTCTGTATAAATCATTGTTGTTAATTTATAAAAACTACTTCACTCTGCCAGCTACTGTGCAACTCAAATTGAAATATGAGTGAGTTACTCTTCACCCAAATGCTGTTGAGTTGAGAGCATGATAAATTTTGCACTATTTTTTATTTGTTACATACTCTTATTTATTAACATTTGCATTTTTGAACTTCTTTTAGTGGCAAAATCCTCATGTGCTGTTAAGCATGGCAAATATGTTTGCTTATGGCAAATTTATTACCTTACAGTCACCTACAAAGTTCTGAGAAACTTTTGAACCCTTTTGACAGCTGGCAAACTCTTAACTTGCCATCAACATTTAATCTGGAATGCTCAAACAAATAATCAATATGTCCTTTGGGTTTAAGCTTTTTGATCTTAGTAAAATAGCAGCATGAACTTTTTAATATAGTTTTACTCCTTGACATTCATCATATATGAATATGAACTCCGTTTGGCTTTTGATAGCTTCTTTTTGATATTAATTTACTACTTTAAAAAGGAATTTTTCATTTGCTTTGCGTAAATGTAGAGAAGCAAGAGACAGCTTACGAACTCTCGTATACTTAATAAATATTGTGTATGCAATATGTGGCAATCAGTTGAAGTCAGTTAATGAAACGTCGAGAATCACATGCTATTTTTTTTTGCTTTCCATCTGAACTTCAATTTGCACTGCAGGAGATGTGCATGTCTCACATTTTTTACTGCTTTCAAGTGATTCCTCTTTGTTCTTTATGTAATTGCCAGCATGTAAACTTTATGTGGACTCTTTGTTGAATTTGTAACATTGAGAGTCTGTGGTCATTTAAACTCTTCCAATCGATACAACCCCTTCTCATATTGAAGTGCTTCTCAAACTGTAACGCTACCCATTTCTATGTCATGTTCTTATCATGTGTTTATCATTTCGACAAGTTTACTTTCCAAATATTATTCAGCAAATTGTTGTTTGCTGTTTTCTAATAGCAAACAAATGGAAAGTGACAAAAAAAACTTGATTTATTAACCAATTTTGATTTTGCGCTATAAAGTAAACGATTTTTATATAGGAGACATGAAACGATTTGAGCACGCCTAAAAAGTTCACTAAGAAAATGGCTTGACAAGAAAAAGAATATCAAGTATACGTCACATGTATAACTAAAAGAAAAAGTGTTTGACGGTCAATTTTATCAGCTTGTTTTCAAGTCACAAACACACGGCCGACAGCTGTCAACACTCGACAAGAGTGAATGGAACGAACGAACATTTCAGTCTGTCCAAGTCTCTGCAAACAAGCAGCGGAAGTCCTGTCGTGTCTGTGAGCAGTGTCGAGGACAAAGACAACGACAACGACAAAGACACAAGACAGGGACGTGGCCTAAGGCCATCCGCCCTTGTTAAATGAATCTGAAATTCCAGAAGGAACAACAAGCAAATTGTTTATGTTAAGGAAGTCACGTTAAGTGCCGGCTGCCTACTTAATAAAAACAAAAACTTCAACAACAACAACAATAGATAGGCAGACAAAAAGACGAGCCGCTGAATTATGCGCATGGTTTTGTTGTGATTGCCAAATTCGCTTTGTATTTCAAAATTAAAGCTGCGCTTTCAACGATTTCTGTTAACAAAAAAGTCGGCAATTAAACGAAATGTTTGTTAAATCCAAAAATATGACCGCAAGTGCCAGAAGTGCATCTATTAAAGCGGAGCTATTAATCAAATGCCAGAAAAGCAATTTTTCAGTCCTGGCATTAAATTGATTGATTTTCAGCGGCCGGCGCGCAATGAACTGTTAAATAAATTAAGCAAAGTTCAATCAAACCGCAAATTCCCAAATAAATTATTGTCAGTCAGTTATGTCGATTATACACAAAATATTATATGACTGATTAGTGTAATCTGTGAAGATTTCAACCCACTTCTTTTATAGCAAAAATACTCAAGTTGAATTTCTATCATTGACACTCTAATGCGAGTCAATTTTATAGATACTTTATGGGACTGAACTCTCCCCCATTGACAATGGTTTCAATTCGAAAATTCACTCTCTGTTAGTGCTCTAGAAATTGAATCCAAATGTGAATCATGTCGCACATTTCATATGCTGGAAGTTTTTTTGCGGATTTCAATGTAAGCAATGGTGTAATCTTAGTGCTTATCCCCAGAATTGTGTGAAGGCGAAATAAATGCAGCGTCTTTTTCAGCATGATATCTTTTCTTAAATTTTGTCACTACTTTAGCTACTTATAAATGAGTACAATAGAGCATCATTTGACTGCTTCTTATGTGTCTGCCAGTGAGTTGCGAAACAAAATGATAGACAGCAGTCGCAATGCGTGATATAATTCATTTAGCAGCCATTTTAACGATTGTCAAAGTGTATTAATAAGTAAGGATTAACGCTACACTTCGTACCTAATTGATTTACAAGCTGCTAAATATCAATTTAGCCACTCGTTGTTGTTGTTGCCGTTGCTGCTGTGCTAGAAGTGAAAATAAATATTTTCCGCCCGCCCCGTTCGCTTTCATCATGGCGAGCAAACAGCGCGCAAAACTTTTCTCATAAATACTCGATACACTTCATAAAAGGATTTATGTATTAAATTGACAATGGTAAATTGGATTATTGGATTTAGACGGCAAAAGGCGATATAATTCATTTAGCTTTGATGTCACAGCGTAAAAAGATTGATATTAATATCACACAAAGTGAGCAGGAAATTCAAATGGAATTAATAAACCTTTTCAAATGGCCAACTTATCTTTGTGAGCATGACAAATAAAAGGAAAATTAACAAACCTGCTTGATAACAAATTGGGAATTAGACAATATCTTTTCAGGCAGCAGAGTGGCGCAGTGGAAGCGTGCTGGGCCCATAACCCAGAGGTCCGAGGATCGAAACCTTGCTCTGCTATGATGCAAATGCTCCTTTTTTTATTTAATTATTTTTCAAATATGTATTTATTACCATTTTCTTAAACTCAATTTAATTTCGAGTTGATAAAATACGCGCAAGCATCTCTTCAAGTGTTTTAAAAGGCCCACTGGCAATAGCAAATACAAGTTGAGTTAAAGCATAATGCGACTAAATGAAAACTTTTGCAACTCTTAATGAGCATTTATTTGCCCAGTAGCAAGTGCAATTTAGGAGGTGCCACAAAGTTTGGCAAGCAAGCCGAAGGC
Source organism: Drosophila sulfurigaster albostrigata (assembly GCF_023558435.1). Classification (NCBI taxonomy): domain Eukaryota; kingdom Metazoa; phylum Arthropoda; class Insecta; order Diptera; family Drosophilidae; genus Drosophila; species Drosophila sulfurigaster. The sequence goes on from NC_084881.1 coordinate 22,151,256, forward strand.
ATCTGTTGAATTAGCAGCGGATGAATTATTCTTGACGTAGTAGAAGCACATTGAAGAATTTCAAATTTACGAATTTTATTGCAGTAGTTTTATTTCCGTTCGACGTAGGCTTAAAATTGAATACTTAATGAGATTGAACTGCAGCATAAATATTTAATTGAGGTTGATGGTATGAAATCGACCAAACTCAATAAATATTTCACTTCTATTTTGCCCTAATATTTATTTATCGAAATGTTAAAATGAACAAAAAACAAGTAAGAAAGTTACAGTCGAGTGTGCTCGACTGTGAGATACCCGCTACCCATTTTTAATGAAGCCAACATATTGCGGTATCATTTTCAAAATATACCAAAAATATTAAAAATACTAAAAATATACCAAATCATATGTTTGGTATATCGATATAGTACACTATTCAAAATATACCATAGACGGCACAATATACCAGATTGTCAGCCAAAGCAACTCAGACCCCTAGTAAGGAGGCGTTTTTTGCCCATACAAAAGTATTTCTTTAATAACTTCCACAATTTTTATATGATCGCAACCAAATTTTTAGGAATCATAACTACTACAGTAATTATTGTATATACCAAAATTCGCAACTCTAGCTTTAAAATTAGGCTTGTTATTCGATTTTTTTTTGCGGGGGCGGAAGTGGGCGTGGCGAAAATTTGAAACAAAGGGGATCTGCGTGCAAACATAACAAATGCTGTCGAAAAAAAAAATTATAGCACTATCTCTTATAGTCTCTGAGATCCAGTGTTTCATACGGACGGACGGACAGACGGACATGGCTATATCGTCTCGGCTGTTGACGCTGATCAAGAATATATATACTTTATAGGGTCGGAGATGCCTCCTTCTACCTGTTACATACATTTCCTGTCGGCACAAAGTTATAATACCCTTCTACCCTATGGGTAGCGGGTATAATTATAATATACGTAATAGAGCTTCAATATATACACGTAAATGGACATGCATATGTTACATGCAATCCGCAGCTTGACAGCAATGTATGCTTACATTCAATTAATCAAGCAGCGACTGCAAAAAAATCCAATTATTAATACGTCATGTCAGACCAAAATTCTCGCATAACCACAAAACAGACGAGAGTCAAGCTCTGTACTTGCAAATAGTTTGCAGAAATTTAACATTTTTTTTAAATTATACAAATCGAGTTTTGAATATTTAACTTAACTTACTTAAAGGTCCTTGTTGTTATAAAATTCAAAATAAAAAAAGGAAATTTATATTTGTTTGATAAATCGTAGAAAATTTATAAGGCCTCAGTATGAAGTAGTTAAGATTAGCTTCACCTCTCCTTCACAGGCTCACCTTGACTATGCAGTCCTTGAAAAATGCCTCAATTCATTTTGAGTTCAATTCAAATAAAAGCCCTAGGTGTTTAAATAGTACTTTCAACTAGGCCCCTAAATGGACTGTGTCAACAACTGACTCAATAAACAATTGTCAAAAACTGTCAATTATTTTGCCTGAAGCAAAAGGATGTTAAAAGTGTCCTTGGCCTATGCAAATTCACTGTTGCTTTCTATTTTCGTCTGTGTTCTTTTGTTGATGTCCAAAAGAGTTTGCTTCCATTGATGATAGTATTCTTAAACAAGCTACAAAAGATGCTGTATAAATTGTCTGATTTAATGGTAATTGCAAATAACAATCTCAAGTGCAAATTTAATTCAGCACTAATAAGAAAAAAATATGTATGTGTGGTTAGACCATACATGAACATGAACACAAACTTCTTGCTAATTAGTCGCTCAAAAGCACAAGCAAAGAAAGCTAACTTGATGTGGCTGTGGTCAACTGCTGGTAAAAGCTTTCAATTTTCGAATTAACCATGAATTTTGCTCGCCACTTTTACGTCTAACTCATCATCCCAAGGGTATTTCACCCTGAGAATTACAGGTGGACATGTCATCTACGCAATCATCATCATTGTCTTAGGCCTCTAGAGTGTTGCCAGCGACCTCTACCGGATATCATAGAAAAGTGACTCTCTCAAGTAGAATGTTCAGCTATGTTTTCATCACATTAAATACAATTGGGATGTCCACCCCACTCTCTTTCGTCTGCTTGGTCAGTTGACTGTTGGCAAACTCTCAGCGCTTAGTTGTTTTTGGCATCTGTTTGACGATGTGTCGTCTGCCACTGAAAGTTCGACACGCAATTAATTTTACTAATCTCTGATGCAACTAGGTTGCATTTTCTCGCCCCGAAAAAGTCGAAAATTCATCGTTGCTGCCCTGTCACACACACAAACACATACACACATGGTCTAAGCTGAGACCAGTTTGCCGCCATTCATTAGCATGGAAATTAGAAAATATTCTGGCTCACAAAAATTCAACTCTATCTCAACTATACATGGTTGACTTTTCATACCAGGCAAGCGAGCAACCGCTGCTCCAACTGCATTCATTTCCCTAACAAACTTTCTCACACACATGCTCACAGAGTGGCTTTGCGAATCCATGTACACATACATATATGTATACGAACGTATGGAGATAGCAGACGTCGTGATAATTTAATATTGCTATAAACTCAAAATACTCATAAATGCACATAACAATACTTACAACATTACATTACAACACTAACGTAGAGCTTTAAACATAGTAAAAAAAAACTTTAGCATGCGTGCAAAAAAGTGAAACAAATGGCAAGCAGATTAGCATATTATGCATTGCAAGCAAAAAAAACAAAAAAAAACACAAATAGAAAGTAAGAGTGAGAGAGCAACCTTCATAAATATTCACATGTGAGCGACGGTGCAGACTATACATAAGTAGTATGTCCTGCTACATACAGGCCCCATTGCATTGGAATCTTCTTTGACTGCACTTTGCTAGTAGTATTCTTATACTTATAACTCACCCTCTTTTTTAGTCAATGTTATTCCAATGTACTTCCAATGTGAAACTGGAACTAAAAGCGGCGTCAATTTGTGTATGCTTAATGTTTGCTTGTTTCATCTATTGCTTTACACTTATGTGTCTTAGTAATTAATGATATTCACTACAATCTGTACTACGAAGATTATTAAACAAGCTTCATTGTGTGATTAAAAGTGAATTCTCATATCTGTATGCGCAAAATTTTCGGCAGCGCTGTCTATTCAACCATTTTCTGTGCTCGCGAACTAAAACTGAGCTCTCTATTTTATTGCTCTCTCTCTCTCTTCCGTTTATCAATATGCTGATCAACTCAACTTGAGCTAAGCTTGCTTTTTGTTCTAAGAGAGGTCCAAAAGAGAGCACATATTGTTGTCAGTTCTAGAACAGCAGATGCTCTGATTAAAATTCTTACTAGTTAACAGAACTTTCTCGGCTACTTAAGAAGATGAAGATGAACTGTTGCAATTAATATGCATGACTTTTAAACCATTATTTATTTAATAAATTTTATTTTATGTAAATGAAAATTTGTCCTTAAAAAAATACATAATTTTCGACAGCGCTAATATGATTTTTTTAGAAGAAATTGCTGATTATATAAACGAAAATTAAACCCAAGTGTGTGGCTTCATCAGGAATGTCAGCAACATTGTTCATTTTTTTTTTTTTTCAAGAAACCAACGAGCAATTTTAATATAACACCAAAGTGCACTTATTTTGTTCAAGTGCCTTGAGGCAATTTCAATTTGTTACATGGCAAATAATATGAGAGACTGGGGAAATATTTTTGCGAAAATTGTAATGCACAAAATATAGAGCAAGTTTTTATTTTTGTGCGCTGACAAATATAATATTTGAGATAACGACGTCACATGAATTTCGGGTTTTGTTTTGATGAGATAATTTTGCAAATGACACTTTATTAATTCCAGGAAAATACCAAAATTACTTTGTTTATTTTTCTGTATTAATTTTGGGTCTAATCAACATTTGCACAGCTTTCATGGTGTAACCTGGGCCCAACCATTCATCCCAATAAATGCCGTAGTCCGTATTATCGTAATAATCATCTTGTTGGGTATATTGACCATTTAAATTACTAACGAAATGAAAGAAAAGTGATTAGAATTTAGTAAATGTCATAGAATTTGATAACCAACCTGGAGCCACATTTGTTGTACCACCAACCGCCCAGAGAGTTAACGGCACAGTTCGCTCCGCTTAGATCGTTATCCCTGTCGTAGGTGCTGAACTTTTGCTGCTCATTATCGCGCATCGAGTCGCCGGCGGTGCCCTGAAATGTGCCCAGCCCTCGCAGCGTATAAAGCTCGCTCTCGCCATCGATAACAATGTTATCATAATGTGCGTAGCTACTCTCGTTATGGAAATTGATCAAGTGAATGTAAAGCTCATGAGGTCGCGCCACTGTCATGCGATGCAGCTTCTCCAATCCAATGAAAAACTCTCCACTCAAATTCCCAAATCCCTCCTTGTATTCCAACCAGTTGCGATTGAACTTAACGCTGCCATCGACGCGTCGCTGTATCACCGTCCAACCATTTCCAGCGACGCGAGATTCGCAAGGCACTTCGAAAGCTTCGCCATCATCGATCTTGATTAAATGCACATCATTGGAATCACCAAAGGCCAAGCAACTTGTATCGTCGGTCTCTGTGGTTGAAGTTGTGCTCAAATCCTCTAGGTTCTTGAATTTGTCGGTAATATATTGTGTTTTAGTCTCCAGATGGAATATAATTTGGTCCTTCACTTTCAGATCTTCTTTTAATAGCTCAATTTGCTTGGCCTGCTCATTGATAATCGTTGTATAGCTGGAAATTGTCTCCAATCCTTCATCAATCAGCCGCTGTTTTTCCTTTAATATAGCATCTGAATCAATAGTTGTTTTTCTCTGCAGATCTTCAATCTGTTCCGCATAAATCTTGTTGAGCACTTCGAATGCTGAATTTTCTTCGCGACATTTAATTAACTCATCATTAATTTGACTCTTTAAGTCTTGATTTGCGTTTTCATTTTCTCGAGTAATCGCTTCTTTTAATTTAGTTTTATATGTTGCTTGCAGCTTTTCTATATCATTATACGATTTTTTTAACTTATTTTGTATTTGCAATATTTCCAATAAATTTGCTTGTACATTCAACACTTGAAATATTGAAATTAATAATAGAACGTTTAATGTTTTTGTCATTTTTATTTCCGTTTTGTTTCAGTCTGTTTTTTTTTTTTTCGTGACAACCGCAGTGAAGATTGCGCGACAGAGAACTAAATGCTGAATAATTTTACTCCATCTTAATAACACAATTTTTATGCATACCCTCTACACATAGGGTAGAAGGGTATTATAACTTTGTGCCGGCAGGAAATGTATGTAAAAGGCAACCGAGGCATCTCCAACCCCATAAAGTATATTTATTCTTGATCAGCGTCAACAACCGAGACAATATAGCCGTGGCCGTCTGTCTGTCTGTCCGTCTGTCCGTATAAACACCTAGATCTCAGAGACTTTAAGAGATAGAGCTATAATTAACAGCATTTGTTACGTTTGCTCGCAGATCAAAATTTTTTGACAATTTTTGCCATGCCCACTTCTGTTTCTGCAAATCGACATAAATCTAAGGGCAAATACGTCTATTTACTACTGGTCTTAGTTGTATTGGCTGAAAGTCTGGTATATTTTGCACGCTATTGCATATGAATTTAAATGTAACACTAAATTAATATCCTAAATGTAACACTGAATTAATATACTAAATATAGTGTATGGTACTTTAGTATTTTCCGGTATTGTATATTATATGGGTAGCGGGTATCTCACAGTCGATCACACTCAACTGTAGCTTTCTAACTTGTTTTGAAATGACTCAATATATATATTTTGTGTGCTCTGTCCATTGATAAGAGTCTTCGGAGCGAGAGAGCCAAGACTGTGTAGCACACTTTCACAGCGTCGCGGATCAAAAGTCAAGTGTTATCAGGAAGCACTTAAAATATTTGTAATAAATTAATTAAGGTGTAATTTGCTACTTCTCAAAGCATTACCCACTAGAATTTACAAATGTGTCAATCATAAAACCAAATGTACTTTAATACACAATATTTAAGTACATACATATATTTTGATTATTCATATTGTATTTGGAAAATTAAAAGAGATTAATGATTATTAAGGTCATTTTTTATTGTGGGGATTTCTTATTATGTGTCATTCTTGTCTAAAGCATCGTTAAAATCCATTTATAAAAATTGCGACTCAATTTTAATGCGAAATATTATGATAACATTTTTTAAGACACACACTTATAGTATATTCAACTGCTTTTAAAAAGTTGTGTTAAGTTCTTTCAGTTCCTAATTTAATTTTCTTGTAAGCTTAATCACCTGTTTGAAATATCAAACACAGTTCATGGGAAAGTAGAACACTCTCTACAAGGGCATGTAAATTGGGTCAACAAAGAATTATCTTATCACTGCTGTATTTTAATACTGGAATGCATTTAAGAGTACTACTATTTATAAGTAAATAAATTTATTTAACATATAATAAGATAAGAACAAATAATTAACGAAATTACAAAATAATGGTACTTAATGAACTAATAAAAAATTATAGAATAAAAAAAATAAATAATAAGTTAATATATAAATTAGAATGCAACAATGAATTACCATTCATTCATTTATTAATTAATATACAACAAAAATTATTATTTTTTATATGAAAAAATATGTAATTGATTCAGTTAAATAAGAATATGGTTACAAAGCTTTTAATATTTTGTTTATTTTTTCTCTTATTAAATTGATAATATAACAAAACCGACAGCCACACAATTAATCCAAAATGAATTTAAGCCCACAGGGTAATGCACATAATTGCAATTATTATTGCCAACATTGTGTGCACGTTAACTAAGCAAACAAACAGTTAACTAGTTTGGAGACCAAACTTTTTATTGGCGAATAGTTACACGTGAATGCAATTACAACATTTTCGCGTGCAAACTCGTTCCTGCAACTCGTTAACACTTCAATGCTGACCAGGAAAAGTTACGCTAGTCAAGTGTTAAATATTTAAATTGTTGTTAAGCAAAACAGTGCATAAGCCCAGCAAAAAAGTGTTTAAAAATGATCTGATATTACGACTGCGCCAGACACATCTTGCTAAAGAAGTTTCTATATCAAATCCCAGCCAGAATTGCAGTTTCAATGGCAAGGCAATATATACGAGAAAAGTGTACTGAAGATTTCATAGTTATTCCCCTCAATGACAATGTGTGGATATTGAGTTTCCCTGCTGAGTCAGTGCGCATAAACTTGAATCTTAATGCGAATCCTTTGAGTTGCGAACTCAAAGCGAAATGGCATTCAGACTTGAGACTTGAGATTTGAGTGCTAAGCTGTGAGTACGAGTGAAAGGAATACTCGCTTCATATTCCGACTTATTCGCAAGGCAAATGTGCTTTATGCTTCACTTGGCTAGATAACATGAGGCCCGCATATTATGCTCAAGTGCCTCTGGCACACGCTGCGAATGAGTTATTTATTGTTTATTTCTGAAATCATTGCTCCCTTTAGTGTCTCTTTTTGCAAGTCAAGAGTGAAAAATATTTGCCAGAATTGTGCCTGGGAATTTCCGTATTATTTTTACAGCTTTTGTAAATTGTATTATCAAAACAATATTATACATACATATATTACAACAACAAAAAATATATCAAAAGTTGAAAATTGAAAAATTTAAGACTTAGAAAAATATGCTCTGTTTTTAAATCTTTTTTTTTGTAAGGATTAAATTTAAATTTTTGTATTTTTGTTAGAAAAATATTCTGTGCTTAAAATGTCAGTGATTTCAAATAAAATAAGTTTTTTTCAGCTTAAAATCTATTCCCTAAAATGAAGCATTTAAAATTTTCTGTAAAATTTTGTCAAAATCTTCAATGAATATTTTAAATTTAAAAAAATCTATAAATAACCTTCATATTTAAATATTGCTCAAAACTCGAATCTCTTATTTCAACCTATTTATTAACTACATAATCTCAAATAATTATTTTCTAATTTTTTATAAACCTAACAAAAAGAATGCAGATTTTTGACCTTTAACCTTTATAGATGTAACATTTTTCTAAGGTTTGATTTTTCAATATTGATCCAAACTTTTAAACCGATTTTCTACCAACTCCGAACAGCCAAAAATGGTGAAAAAACCCTTCGTTATCAAATTGTTTTTGCATTGTTTGCCAACGCCTTTTGCAGTGGTCAATACAAAAATTCAGCTAGTGGGGCGAATACTTGTATTTCGTATATTGTATTTTCGATTTGAATCGGTGGATTTTCAGCGTGTTTTTGCATTTTTAACACAGCCAACAGATACGAGTTCTAGATGTAAAGGGCAAACTCTGGACTCACTTTGCCGGCCAATCACGCATCGCATATATGTATGCATGAAACAACAAGGACAAAAGCCAACTCGGAATTCAGCCAGTTATTCAGGACGAAATGCACTTGCGGTTCACTTTGAGGTATGAACTACATACTCGTACATGTTTTTTTTTTTTGTGTGTTGCACCCCTCATAACTAGCTTGCCACCAGCAGCGTCAGTGTGCCCCAAAGAGAAGTTGCTACCAATTAGCAATTTTTATGAGCTCGACGTACGCGGCATGTTAACGTGACCAATTCCATCCGTGTCCGAGACGCCTTTGACACAACCAACACATGCACAAACATGGGCAATTGATTTAATAAGAGGCCAGATAAAGTCAAACGCATGGCAACTAGCATAAATCATTTTAATTAATCTTTGATTTTTTATTCGTGACCAACAACAGTTTACAAGCACTACATGAAGTAATGTTTGCCAAGATTTGAATCAACGCAATTGAAATTTGATAATTCACTTTTATTAATTCCATTTTTAATATTTTTTTATTTATGGTATATATATTATTGTATGTATATTTAAAAAGATTGTACGTTCTTTATACGTGGTCTTCCCCTCAAATATATCAATAATCTTTAATATTCTTTAATATATTTAACTTTCCAAAAATTATAAATAAATTGCTGGCAAATTAACAAAGTTTGTGAACTATAGAAATGTATTAAAATAAACTTTTCTATATTTATTAAAACACATAAAATTGTAATAGTTGAAAAAAAATTAAATATCCCTAAATAAAGATCATAAATTGTTGGGCTGTAAAATTTGTTTATAATAAATAAATCATTTAAATTAAGGAAACATTTCTAGCTAATACATGCCGTCAAGAGGCATAACGCAAACAAATACTAAAATATGGGATCTTAAAGAATTTTATTTCCAATTAAATGTTTTTTGAGTGAATTAAAATATGCCTACTTAAATATACTTGTATACATAAAAAAACAAATATTTATACAAAAATTGTTCTAACAATAAAAATTATTTAAAATATTCAATATTCACAAAATATATTTTTAAATTCGTCAATTAATTTAATTCGATTTATTTTATAATTATAATTAATTTTTTTACAAATATTTGTACATTTGAAAAAGTATACAATAGAACAACAGTGTGCCCTTATATAACAATATGACGCAAAATACCACATTAGTATATTTTGTAAAGAAGCGAAATATAGGAACCGTCTCACGCTGGTATATTTCGTTATTTAACTCTACTAATGTGGCACATTAAATATGATCGTTATTTATAATATTTATTTATTATTATTTATATTCCAAGTGAACATTTACATTTAATTTTTTTTGTATTTAAAAATACAGCTGTTTCACTCCCGCAACGTTTCAAGTGTACGCAGCCCTGGTTCGATAGATTTTTTTGTATCGATATACACATATGTGTTTTCATACACACATCTCTTCCACTCAAAAAAGCGGAGAAAAAGTGTGAAAATTGTGTAAATTTTAAGAAAATAAACAATAAAGCATTGAACTAAAAGTGCAACTCAAGCGTTTTACCGTCGTGTTTACATAAGTGGTTTGCATGCGTCGCTTGAAGAAATTATCAAAAAGTCACAGTGTGACGGGAGGAACTGCGGAAAATGATGCGGCGGCGACTGCAGTGACCGCGACTTCAGCAACAATAACAACAACAACAGCAGCGGCTGATGCGACCATGCTAGAAACGAATGGCGGTGGCGGCGAATCTCTGCTAAATGCAGAGATCTTTAAGCATTTCGATAAAACGGGTCGCAGTGAATTGTACGTGTTAAATAAATGAAAAAATTAATGTGCGCGCTGCAGCAACAACCACAATCATACCAACAACAACAACAATACAACTACTTCATAAATATACAAACAACAATATTTTCACGTTCGTTTTAGTTTGAAATACCTAAAACAACAGCTGCAGGATGACGCCGAGAGTCCTGTTTTCGATCGTGATGGCGCCTTTAAGCATGGCATTTCGAATGCCATCTACGAGCTATTGTGGCAAGCATTGCGTTACAAGATCAAGAAAGATGTGCTGCTTCATGTACTCGGCGATGTGGTGGTATGTCAATAAAATGCTTTGCAACACTACTCCAATTAACTCAAATTCCAAACACTTGTTTTTAGGCGCTACACAAAGAGTTTCCCAGTCTAATACTGGATGTGGTCAATATACTGGATAGCGAAACGTCGCTGATGACCGATGGCTTGCAGGAAGAGCGCCATGGTTTTGTCCAAATCGTGAAGGATCTGGATAAAGTGCTGCCCGAAAGTCTGCTGAAGGAGCGTCTCGAAATCGATACCCTGCAGGAAGTAGGCATTGTGAAGAACAAAAGCTTCTACACCAAGTTCATCAAAGTGAAGACCAAGCTCTAGTAAGTACTCTCACACAACACGCAAAGTATTTAGTAGTTAAGTTAGGCCTTAAAGTACCAGTTAATGACTGGTCAAAAGAGATTCTGTTGGTTTGCTTAAATTATAATTTAATGTGAATTTAATATAATGTTAAAATATGTTAATATGTGTCTTCGATAAGCACTGTCTTAAGAACATGCTTTGGCTTGTCTCTTAATTTGGCTTAACGAAGAAAAATATGTAGCAAATAGTAAATTGATAGAATTTGAATTAAGGGTGAACAAAATTGTGTATAAATATTCATAACCCATTTGTTTGCAGCTACAAGCAGCGTCGGTTCAATTTGTTTCGCGAGGAGAGCGAAGGCTTTGCCAAGCTCATCACGGAGCTTAATCAGGACTTTGAGGAGCACACGACTCCCGAAACGATTATGGACATAATCAAATCATTGATCGGTTAGTAACTTGTCCTTATTTTGATATATAAATTCAATTGAATCTTTCACCTCTTTTAGGTTGCTTCAATCTGGATCCCAATCGCGTGCTGGACATCATTATTGAGTCGTTTGAGACGCGCCCCGATCGCTGGAAGCTGTTTATACCGCTGCTGCGCAGCTATATGCCCACAGGTGCCATTATTTGTGAAGTCCTAGGTTACAAGTTTTGCCACTTTAAAGCCGCTCGCACGCCACGCTCGCTGTATCACATGTGCGCCTTGCTGCTAAAGCATGGCGTCATTGAGCTGAACGATGTTTATGTGTGGCTATCGCCAAATGATGGCAGCATTCGTGCCGATTGGGAGCAAGAGCTCGCGGACGCCAGAGAAATGGTGCGCAAACTGCATGTAATTGCCACAAACAAGAAAGAGGATGATAAGGAACCAGTGGCTCCGCCCAGTATAAAAAAGTTCGATGAGGACAAATACAATATGAATCAAAAGTTTGGACTATGCGAAGCATTGCTCAAGGTTGGCGACTGGGAGAATGCGCATAAAATCATACAAAAGCTGCCAGATCAAGCGGTTGTGGTGCAGGAGCCCATAGCGCGTGCCATTGTCGAGTTGGTGCACCTCTCTGTGGAGCAGATTTACTACAAAAAGTGTTTCAAGGCGCCTGCCGGACGCAAACCAAGTCGCAGCCGCCTCTACGAGGATGCCAGCCTGGTGGCCAAGTTGCAGGCGCGTGAATTCAACGATCTGCGCAAATACACATGGCCCATGGCCAATGTGCTGGGACCAGCGATGCACTGTGACACCGTGTTGATGTACAAACTGGTGCGCATTATGGCAAAAATACTGCTCGATATGGGCGTGGATAGCTTGAATGGTCCGGCGCCAAATACGGATGCCGAGCAGAGTTATTATGATATAATTAGTTGTCTGGATTCGAGCATTTTGCCATCGCTTTTGTATTTGGACAGCAATTGTTCTATGTCGGAGGAGATTTGGGCTGTGCTCAAATTCTTTCCGTATCACTTACGATACAGTATGTATGCGCGCTGGAAGAACGACAGCTATCAATTACATCCGAATCTGATACGACGCTGCGGACTTGGGCAGCGTGACATCAAGGCGCTAATGAAGCGCCTTAGCAAGGAGAATGTGAAGCCCTTTGGACGTCTGGTGGGCAAGTACAGTCATTGTGCGCCTGGACTGCTCTTTGATTATGTAAGTGTTGGCTTAACTGTGTCTAAATTCTTAGCTAATTCGAGTTCTTTTCAATCTTTTAGATCCTTGTGCAGATACAAATTTATGACAATTTAATTGGTCCCGTTTGCGACATGCTCAAATACCTAACAGCCTTGTCGTTTGACTGCTTGGGTTACTGCATCATTGAATCGCTGGCCATGACGTCGCGTGGACGCTTCAAGGATGACGGAACCTCGCTCTCTCTGTGGCTGCAGAGTCTCGCCTCGTTTTGCGGCACCATCTATAAAAAGTACAGCATCGAGATGAGCGGACTGCTGCAATATGTGGCCAATCAATTAAAGTCACAGAAGAGTCTCGATCTGTTGGTGCTACGTGAAATTGTGCACAAAATGGCCGGCGTCGAGTCGTGCGAGGAGATGACCAACGATCAGCTGCAGGCGCTTTGTGGTGGCGAACAGTTGCGCGGCGAGGCGGGCTACTTTAGTCAGGTGCGCAACACTAAAAAGTCATCGAATCGCTTGAAGGAGGCTTTGGCCAACAATGATCTCGCTGTGACGCTGTGTCTGCTGATGGCACAGCAGAAGCATTGTGTTATTTATCGCGAGACCGCTGCGCATAGCCATCTGAAGCTGGTGGGTAGTCTGTATGATCAGTGCCAGGATGCCTTGGTGCAGTTTGGCACATTCCTTGGCTCCTCGTACTCTGTGGACGAGTATGTCGAGCGTTTGCCCTCCATTATTACCATGTTGCGAGAATATCACATCAACACGGATGTTGCCTTCTTTCTGGCGCGTCCCATGTTCACGCATCAAATCAATGTAAGTCGAATATGATTTTTTAAGTAGAAGATGTGGAAGATTTGTTTCTATCTCTCTATTCTAACTCGTTTTCGCTTTGCAGCAAAAGTACGATCAACTGCGTAAAGCAGATCCCAATGCCAAGAAACTGACGACCACACAGAAGCTGCAAAAGTATCTGGATGCCACGCAGCTGATTATGAACCCAATTGTGGAGTCGGTGCGCCCGTTGCACAGTTCAAAAGTGTGGGAGGACATTAGTCCGCAATTTCTGGTCACATTCTGGAGTCTGAGCATGTACGATCTGCATGTGCCCAATGAGATCTATCAGCGCGAAATAGGCAAGCTCAAGCAGTTGGCACAGCAAGCAGCTGATGTCAAGGATTCGGTAAGAAAGGGTGTCCCTTAAAATCTTCTTTAATAATTATTCTTATCGCTTGCAGAATCAGTCGAAGAATAAGAAGGAACAAGAGCGCTACATAGCGCTGATGGAGAAGCTCAACGATGAGCGGAAAAAGCAGCACGAACATGTGGACAAGATATTGCAACGATTGCAGGAACAAAAGGACGGCTGGTTCCTGTTGCGTTCGGCTAAATCCGCCAAGAACGATACAATTACACAGTTCCTGCAGTTGTGCCTCTTTCCGCGCTGCACCTTTACTGCCCTGGACGCGCTGTATTGCGCTAAGTTTGTACAGACCATTCACAACCTCAAGACCTCCAATTTCTCCACGCTCCTGTGTTATGATCGGGTGAGTTATCAGTTGCTTGACAGCACGTGACATGCTGCTGTCTCAATCAAGCAACAAAGAATCATTATCTTTTTTTTTTAAACTAAACATTTCAAATCTTTTTGTATATTAACTAATTATTATTAATAATTTGCTTCACGTGAAATTTAATTTAAATTCTTATTACTATTACTCAAACTTATAATAATTACGCCCTTTATTCTTAATACTTTCTTCTGCGCAGCTCTTTTGCGACATTACGTACTCGGTGACGTCGTGCACGGAGGGCGAAGCGACGCGTTACGGTCGCTTTCTTTGCGCCATGCTGGAGACCGTGATGCGTTGGCATGCGGATCAAGCTGTTTTCAACAAGGAATGCGCCAATTATCCGGGCTTTGTGACCAAGTTCCGGGTTAGCAATCAATTCTCCGAGGCCAACGATCATGTGGGATATGAGAACTATCGTCATGTGTGCCACAAGTGGCACTACAAGATTACCAAGGCAATTGTCTTCTGTTTGGATTCGAAGGATTTCATGCAAATACGCAATGCTTTAATTATCCTAATGCGTATACTTCCACACTATCCGGTGCTGTCGAAACTGGCCCAGATTATTGAACGCAAGGTGGACAAAGTGCGTGAGGAGGAGAAGACAAAGCGACCGGATTTGTTTGCCATTGCCTCCAGTTACATTGGTCAGCTGAAGCAGAAGACACCGCACATGTTCAAAGAGAGTGATTTCCATCAGGTGGCTGAGCGAACAGCGAAAGAGACGCCGCCCACGCCCCCAACGTTGCCTGGTCCCGCTCAAGTCAAGGTGTTGGCCAATGATGCCAAGGCGACGACAACAACGACGACGGCAGCAGCAACGTCAGCGACAACAGCGCCATCAACGGCAGCAGGCAACAGCAAAGAGCCGGAAGCCAAGTCAACAGCGGCAACACCACGCGGAGAATCGAAGTCTGGCAAAGTTGAAAGCAGCAGCTCAACCATTAGCTTATCCAAATCGGTGTCTGCGCCAGCTGCGAGCGAACGCGAGAGCAAACGTGAGGCCGTGACGCTGCAGTCGAGCAGCAGTCGCAGCCTAGACGCCAAGGAGGAGCTGCACACGAACAGCAGCAACAGCCAGAGCAACGGCAATGGCAATGGCAACATTGCCAGCGAGCGACACAGTCGTGAACTCGAGCGCGATCGCGAACGAGAACGCAGCGAACGTGAGCGAAACCGAGAGCGCGAAGAACGTCACAGCATTAGCAGCACACGAAGCTCACAGCGTGAGAGCAATCGTAACAATAGCAACAACAGTAAGGAGCGCACCGAGGCGGAGCTACAGCAACGGGCACGAGAGCGAGCTCAGCGTGAACGCGACCGTCTCGATGAGCTGAAGCAACGTGAGAAGTCAACACGTCGCGAGGAGCGCAGTCAGCATCGCCATGACCTGGAAACAGTTGATCTGGTATCGATTAGCAATTCGAATCAGCAGCTGGAGCAGCAGCAGCATCGCCACTACGATGAGTACGAGGGACGTCAGCGGGAACGTGAGCGGGATCGGGATCTCAGCTCGGTGTCTAATGACAGCAATGGTTCACTTCAACATCGACGCAGTCACGAGACAATTGAATACGAAAAAGGTAAGCCCGCTTTTGGTATATTAAACGTCATTGTAACGAATCTCTCTACTTATTTGGATAGATTCAAAACGTCGCAAATTGGAATCATCATCAAGCAGTTCAAAGGTTAGTAACATATGGTCGCATACATTTCTACGCTAAGACAACGACAACCCGTGGAGGGCAAAATCAACACACAAAAAACAAACCTTAAATTAAACTGTATAAGTGAGAGGCGATCTAGAGGCGATAGATGTCAAATCCCCAATCAGCCCGTGCATTATCCATAACTGGACATTATTGGATCTCGTCCCCCGTCTTAGTTAACAGTCGTGTTTTTAATATTTAATTGGGGAATGTATATGCCTAGTTATTAATTAGTCTAGTTAATTTTTAAGTACAGTTGAACTGTAAATACGAGTTTAAATTACATTGAATTTAATTCGAATTGTTATGTAGTTAGCTGTTAGTTAGTTAAGTAAGCTGGACCACAAAGATGCCCTAGTCAAGATGATGTCGATGACAAACGGAGTTCTGAAGGCCATCGATAAACTACAAGGCTGATGAAAAATGGATTTATTAATTATCAAATCTCACGTGGAACAATATTGCAACAACAAACACAACACTTAATTTAATCTACGAAGAAGCTATGACGACAATTATCAAAATGAAAATCTAAAATGAACTTCAGTATGATCTAAATTGAAGTTCTATAGTGGAACATGTATATCCCATGCTGAGCAGTACAACTCAAGAAGCCGTCCTACTTCTAAAATTCAACAACAATAAGCAAAAGGCAATCATCACGTTAAACATGGATGGAGCTGATGCTATTGAGAATAATCTACAAGTTTATGAAATGCACCTGAATAGACCCCAACAATCATCATGTTAAATATGGATCTAGCTGACGCTACAGAGAATCAATGAAATGCACCTTCAACTACTGAATAGAATCCGTTAAAACCTGAGAACACCAACTGACTGAAGATGTTAATCGTTAATTCCATAACGTTAACATATCAAATAACAATAGATAGTTGATCTAAAAAATTATCACAATGAAATTAGACGACAAACTTTTAATCAACCCCAAGCCTACAAGCATTGAATCAATTCCAAGACGACAAATTTTCAACTGTGAAATAACATAACTAAAAAGATGCAAACTTACTTCAGTATTTAACTTATACTCGATGAAGGAGGGAACTCAACGTTTTCCTAAGGAGAGATGACCACCGACATTGAGTGAAGGAAACTATGTTCAATGTAAACTTCTACTCAATGGTGCCACTATAATATCAAACTAGAACCTGCCATTATTTGGACAATCAACAAACATTCCTCAAATCATTCCGATGACTGTTTTAAAGAACTTCCTTTATCACAAATCATCAGTTAAGCGATATTCCATTATATGATGACTATTTAAACTTTGGATGAGAATACAAACGACTTCAATCCCGGATTCCAAATAATATGGAGCTGCATACCAACACTGTTCAATCAACAATTTTCCTGACGCGGAGCTACTTATAATGCCTGCAGTAAAATGGCAAAAACTCAAACCACAACAACCTTCCATAAATATGAGGCTCACACCAATTTGCTGAACCCTGTCTTTGCTGATTCCTGACTCTTCAACCAGCCAGTCCAACCATCGAATTACTGTGGCTACAGTTTAGTTGTAATCCGTTGATCTTGAATGTGTGCGGACGGGTAAGTGATTGGCTTGGGCAATCAACAAGGGTAGGGAATGAGAAGTTAGAAAAAGTCTTTAGGATGCCACTTGATTACGTTTTATGATTTATTTTAAAAATTTTAAGTTGGTTACATATTTATACTACAAAAGAAAACAATTTGTAAACTGTATTTGCCTTGTTTGGCCCTTTCACTATTAATCTTATGCCTTGCAGAAGGTTGAGGAGCTCGTAGATAGTGTGAAGAAAGCACGAGGCCTCAAAACCAAAGAGCGCAACAAAGATAAGCTGTCCGACGAGGAGCGCGATGCACGCAAGGATCGTAAGCTGGGCCGTAAGAGGGATCGCAATGATGAGGCGAACAGCGGTGAACACAAGCGAAGGCGTGAAGGTGAGACAAGCTCAATCGAATTTTTAGTCAAGACATTCAAGAATGATCGATTTTCAGCACAAAACGGCGAGGATGATATGCGCGAACGCGATCGACATAGAGTAAGTTGCAATAAATTCTGCAGTTTTCTTTGGTTAATCTCTATTTTTTATTCTATAGGAGAAATCATCACGGGAGCGTTCACATGAGAAATTTGATCGGGATCGTGGCGGCAGTTCGCGAGGCGATGATCGACAGTACAGCAGCATCTCGAAGACGTCGCGCTCATCGAGAATTAATTACTGAACGAATGTTGGAAAGTTCGATATTTCCACATTGTGAAGTGCATTTGATTTAAAAAAATAAAAATGATTAAAATTTGATTTACTAAATTTTAATGGATCCGCAATATTTCGTAACAATTTTTAAAAATAATGAGATAATCCTAAGATTATAAAATGAATTACACAAATTCGTAGCAACTGGTTTTAAATTAATGCTCAGACAGCATGCCTTCAACTAAACAAATAATATCATACCTAGTTGCAAAAAAGTTAATGAGATCTTCAAATACAATTAAAATTTTTATAAAATTTACAATACTTCGTTCTGTATTCCGAGAAATCGTGAAACTCACTGTAAGAATTTTTCAATGTATTGCTGAATTAATCAAAGCAAGTACTAGCAAATCATTTAAGAGAACATTTTAAAGATTTCGATAAACATGTAAATGAAATGAATTCATCATTACGCTGTATTCAATTATGCGCTCAGCCGATGACAATGCATCGATTTACCGATAAATTTGCCTGTTGCTTGCCAGCCCTAGATAACGTGTGCTGGCAAATTTAGCACATTTCTTTTCCATTGTGTATGCGTGCAGGATATATCGCATATCGGCTGCTAGCCAAACGTCCTGTCGCCTCACGTGAAGGTGAAGCTCAGAGAAAATTCTTTAGTCTTCAGTGCGTGTCCCATCAAATTGGCAATGGCAATGGCCCGGCGGCAATTCTACACCAGTCGATGCATAATACATTTTCACAAAACCTCCAATAAATTGTTTGCTGTTTATATGAAAACGGCAAATCTAATGCAAAACTTTAACGTGCTCAAGCGTTCGCTATAAAGCAGCAGCAGCAGAAGGTGCGTTGGTGGAGAAGGGGCGAGCAACGCCGCCATCGCAGTCTCAGTCTCTGCTGCCGTTGCGGCCGCCTAGAGTCACCAATAATTTGACAGCATTCGCGTATATGTTAGTGTGTGAATTACATCAATTATTAAGCGATTTAAGCGGCCTAAACACAAAACTCCAAAAAAGTGCACAACAAAAAAAAGATAAAAACAAAAATCTATAGAAGTTCTTGCAAAATAATTGTTCGTGAAAAAGTGATAACATGGCAAAGTTAAGTAAACGAAGTTCTGCAAAAAAAACATTAGGTGTGTCTGCTGATTAAAATTTACAGCAAGAAGAAGAGCATCAAATTTCTAAAGTAAGTCTTGTTTAATATTAAACTTATGGCAAATCTTAATCTTACATAATAAAATATGTAGTATAATCTGTGGTGTATAGCAAATAATGTATGTGCAAATAATTGCATAATAAAATGCGTTTGCCGATACGTTATAAGTTATAGCACTTAACTTATGCCTGACTGGCTTGGCGTTCATTGTCGTTATGTCGGGGGATTTGCAAAGTTATAAATTCAATGAGCCAATTTCGAAAGCATCTGAAAAGCGTCCAGCAATCGACAGTGTAGTAAAAATGAAGCTGATACTCCTTACTGTTTTTCCTTGCTGCTCTGTCTCTCGCTCTCTCTCTCGCACCTTTGACTTGCGCTCTCTCTTAGGTTCTGCTTCTTCCTTTTTGGCGCTCTCTCCCACACACCATAAACTAACTACAAAACAGATGTTTTTACAGGCGGCGGCGGCCATTGCGCATGTCGAAGTTTTGTCGAAGCGCGCCCACGCCAAACAAAAACAAGTTGTCACAACGGCGACGCCGACAAAGTCTTTGTTATTTTTTTACGTCACATTGGCTGCTGTCGCTGCCAACGCTTCCAGCAGGAATGCAATAATAATAACAAAAGGCGACTTACACACACATGCAGCGCATGAAAGCATGCTACACTTTTTTTTCCGTGTTTGTGTATTGCAGGCACCATGTGTTGTTGTTGGTGCTGCCTTCGCCTTGGCGACAGAATAATGTTTTTTCATGCGGACAATGGCATGCAATCCTCTCACAGCGACAACTGCAGTGTCGATAAGTCAGAAGTGCAACTTCAGCTAAGATCCTTATGCGCAATAATTATCGCAGTTGATATGTGTATCGAAATCGCTGCTAGCTATCGACTGCTTGCAACGCTCTTCTTCAACACTGATTTAAGCATATGTGTGCCTGTGTGTGTGCACATACAATGTACATACTTATTTATTTATTTGCTTCTCTGTGTTGATTTCCTTGTGGCGATGCCAAAGCAATAACTATTGTCTATTTGTCACGCCCCAGTCGGTTGAGTTTTTATTTGCCACTGATTTACTATACGAGCATTGCGTGTTTTTCGTCCTTCAAGCCTTGGTCTTGGTCATTGCAAAATCGTAATAAATTGGTCTATTCCATCTCTGTGCCTCTACCATGTTGATTATCCTGTTATTTTCCTACTGTTTCCACTATCTCTGTTCATTTGCTGAACTGGCGCTCGCTGTCTTGCTATTTTCGGCTTTAGACAGACTTGTTGTCAACGTCCTTGAAGCAGTGCCAACCACTTACATAACGCCTCGATTCGCTCACACCTCTCCTCTCCTCTTCTCGCCTTGCCTCGTCTCTCCTTGCCACAGCGTCGCGTCGCTGCGTCGCTTGACTATTTGTTGTCTAGTTGTTGCTCTGTCGTGGGCGGAGGATTATTATATTTTATTCGAAGCGCAAAACTTTGAGTTACACACTCACAAGTTAAGTCTATCGAACCTAAAGCTGTTCTCTTTCTCCTTGAAGAGTCTCTTACCAAAAACATCGTAAGCAAAACTTTGGTGTGTTTTCTCAGCTGTAAAAGCGGTTTTCTTGCAAAACTTTACAAAAATATTTACGACTTGACATTATTTTTCATTCGCTAAAACGTAAAACGTTTTATTCTCAAATGTTGTTTTCATTTTAAGTCATTTAAGTTATTTCATCTGGCTTTCGTTAACATTTTATAATTAGAGCACAAACAATTTGAAATAGTTTAGTCATTAGGAGAATTTTGGGCTCAAACGTATATTTCTTCCAATGTTATTTATTGAATGGTTTAACAATAAGCAGTCAAGGGTTTTTCTCAAAAGTTGAATCCTTTTTTACGATTCGAATAATATTTTATATGACTTCAGGTTTAAATCAAAAAGCTTTTCTACATCTAAGTTTTTATCTAATTTAATTAGTGGCTCAAAACTTCTACACAGCTAATTATTCTTTTTCGCTTTATCTTGAACTAAAAAACTTTTATGACTTCTTCATAAACTTAGACTTTATGAAGTTAAATAAACTTAGACCTTGGAGTATTATGTCAGTTATAAACACGAGTTGTTCTTAAGTCGCTGATTTAAATGAACCTTGCTTTATTTTAAATAAATTTACTTTGCTTCAGCTAAGATAAAATAATAGAATTTCTTATTTGATTTGCTTTATTCTACGAACTCTACTTAAGTTTTAATAATCGAAATTTTATATTATTCACTTTCTTGCATTTCTATAATCTATCTGCGGCTTTTATTTTCGCATTATCTTAAAATCAAAACATTTTCGAGAGCTCTTTTGAAGAGCTGAGTTTATAGATTGAGCTTAGCTGCATATGACGAGCGCCACTCAAATATCGATGAGCATCAGCACTGTGCTGACAAACCGTAAAGCTGACACACTCGTAAAAGAATCTCGTTAAGATGTGCAATCAAGGCAGGATTGCGTCTTTGGAGCTTGCTGCTTGTCTCTGTGTGTCCTTTGCATTCAATTATGTGCACTTAGTGTGCAATGCTCTTTTCAAGTACAAGGATAATGTGTACACAAAACTGTTTTGTGTGCATATTACTTACTACACACAGCTATCTCTATCGCTTATGCAGTGCAGTGTTGTCTGTAGTGTAGTCTAGTGTAGTGTAGGGCTCATATCTGTGCAGTCACGAGGCGCCAGTCATCGGCCCCTTGTCGTCCTTGCTCCTGACTGCGGCTTTAGCTGTTTTGTAGCCGTATTTTTTTTCATTTTTTGTTTCTTTTTGTTTGTGCCCCTCTTGCCACCAGAGGCAATCGATCGATATGGAAATGCCACGAACCTGATATTGAAATGTCCAACCAATACACTGGCATACAACTTACATTAGATACACACTCACACACACACACACACACTTGCATGTTTTTCAATGCAGGCACATACATTTGCCAGTCACTGTGTGTACATTGTAATTACAGGCGCATTACGTAGCAGTTGTTATCCTTGCAGTCGAGTCTCTCGACTATATGGTATATGTATGATATACATAGACTGTAGTTGGACTGAATGAAAATCAATTTAAACTGCATGTCCTGGCAGTTCCTTGCTGCCAATTGTATGCTGCCTGCACGTGCCTGTGCTCAATTATTAATTTCAATTAACTATGAAAATGGCTGAAAGCACAAAAAAAAAAAGAGAAACGATGGGGGGAAAACAAAGAATGCGGATGTAGTGAAGCTTTTAACCTTTTTTATACCTGGAAGGGTCAGATTAATTAGTGGCGTTGCATAAATGTAACTTTACTTCCATTTAACTGCATAAGAACTGAAATGTTTATTTAAG
Source organism: Drosophila sulfurigaster albostrigata (assembly GCF_023558435.1). Taxonomy (NCBI): domain Eukaryota; kingdom Metazoa; phylum Arthropoda; class Insecta; order Diptera; family Drosophilidae; genus Drosophila; species Drosophila sulfurigaster. Next base: position 22,173,650 of record NC_084881.1, read on the forward strand.
AAATTAGCTTTATATTTGTTTGCAATTATTTCAATAGAGATTACGGGTAAAAAAGTATAAGAAACTTTCATATTTTATACCTTAAGTAAGCATACAGCGCATTTCCCATTTATTCTTTGATAATTTAGGTAGTTATATTCTCTGTTTATATTTGGCTTTTAAAATGTAAACAAAATAACATAGCATAGTTTACATTGTTGTGGGTGCTTGCTGTTAAAGCACTGTTAACAACTAGAAATTGATGCGCTATACAGTGGGCATCTTAGCTAAAAATAGTTATAATCCTAAACCTATTAAAATGTAATGTAATGAAAAAAGAATTCAAATTAGAAAACTATTTCTTTCAAAAATTAGTTTACTCTTTTATATAGTAATACATATTAATAAAATTATATTCATTTAATGATCATAAGATTTAATCTGTAACATATATACCACAAATCGTTTGAATATGATCATTTTTTAAACTTATCGTATTCCTAAAATATTTAACTAAGAAATAAATCAATGAATGGAACTAATTTTCAATTATATTCCCAACATAAATATTATTCGAAAAATAAATAATAAAAATTTCAAAATGAATTGTCATGTTTTAAAACCATTTCAATTGCATGGTGCAGAATCACATTGCCCCACTGTGCGGCAGCCGGCTTTTTGGCTCATTCTCTTTCCTCGATGTGCCTCTCTTTCTCTGTCTCTCACTCTCTCTCTATCTCTATCGCTCACTGGACTACCCGCTCTCTGTGCAATGATTTTTCCTGCTGCCGTTTTGTTTTTAGTTTCGATTCAGTTCTTCGCTTCAGAACGCGGAATACAGTTTGTTTTTTCTCCGATCTTCCGCAAATAAATTTGAAAAATTGAAAACGCAAAAATGGAAAATAATTTACAAAATATATAAACAAGAAAATACAAAACTGTGTATACTAAATGAAAATTAAATTGTGCAATTAATACTAAATATTTTAGCTATGAAATCACAACACGTGTGTTTAAAGCGTCGCCAGCAGCGAAATCAAAAGATAACGACAGTGCTTTGAATTCATTCAAACATGATTTTTTTGTTATTTATAAACAAATTGAATTGTCGTAATCGTGTTCAAGTTAAAAATTTCGTTTTTGGAAAAGCAAAAGAAACAGCTGCTGCCTTGTGATTTGACGCGGGAAAACCTTGCCAATGTGCGTTCAATTTGTATATAATATAAAAATTCATAAATCTTTATAATATGCATATTTCTTTTTATGTTGATGTTGACTGTAAATTTCGTGCTCTCTTGCCGCTCTCTGTGTATTTTTAGATGTTTTTAACAAATGTCTTTTTCCAACTGCAACCATTTTTCCACTCAAACAGTGTACTTTGTGTTTATTTTGGTCTTCAGTCTCCCTCTCAATGTGCTGCTGACTTTTCACCCCCCGTCGCCTGTCACTTCCTACTCGCTCTCTCTCACTCTCTACCTCTCTGATTTTTTTTCCAACACACATTCTCTAGGCCTCTTTAGACACACTGCTCTACTTTCCGCTTCGCATTCCAAAATCGCTTGCTCTCGGGTCATTTGTGTCTGCCTCAATGTTGTTTTCGTTGTTGTTGTTGTGGTGGTAGTGTTGTTCTACTGATAACACCGCCTAGCATCTACCTACACTTCTGGTTGACGACCCTACGTCAACAAAAGGTGCACAATGTTTGTGATCATATCGCAGCTTAACGCTGCAGCTGTCCCTCAGTCCCTGTTGATGACACTCAATCAATCAACAGTCTTACTTTGTGTTGTTACCGCCAAATTCCCATAAATATTATATATGACTTCATATACATGTGTATATTTTATCTGCATATGTTATACAACTAGAAAAATGTAGTTTTGATCATGTTTACTATTGTAAAAAGGCTGACCACAGTGCTATCAATAAATCAATAAATAATAACAATCGCAGTGGCCAAGCTTTGGCATATCAGTGAAGATATAATAATAATTATATTCTGTAATTTTAGACATTTTTTTCGCATGACCATGATAAACAACAAAAATTATCGAAATTGTTTAGCTGATGGAACACATTACAATTGTTTTTAAAGCTCTCAATCGAGGTTTTTTGTTCCTTGTTTATGGCTTTATCAAGTTGTAAAATAGCTGTGAAACTAGTTTGAGTTTGATGGGTTTTATGTGGGTGTCAAATAATGTTAATTGATTAAATTAATGTTTTATAATGTGCTGCAAAACCAACAAAATACGCTTGATGATTTCCGAAACAAAATAAAAGATTTGCCATGGCGTATTTCTCCGATAAGAATTAAATATTGTCGTGACCATATAATCAATATTTCACAATGCGAAGATTATGTTTGTTGGCCCATATTTCAAGCAAGCCAAAAAACAAAACCCTTGCGCCCATAAATATATGGAATCCCAACATTATAGCTTATCGATGGATAACAGCAAACCAATTACGCTTTCAAAAAAATACAACAAAAAAAAAGGGACAACTTCAATCGTATTGTGGCAACAATTTTTGGGTTCTCAGCTCCTTCTTGGCCTTCTTCTCAATCTCCTTCTCTTGTCACTCAGCCATTCCTTGAGTTCGCCCTTAAAGTCACTTAGCATTTGTCGCAAAACCCCGTAAAATGATTTTGTGGTGATTTGTTATACACACTTTGTTGCTGTTTTGTGGTCTCCTTCAAGTAAACATGGTTTATATAAGCTCTACTCACTTTTTGCCAAGGCCATAAATCCAGCAAATGACTAAAGTTGCACTCACATTTCCATAACAAATTAATGAATGAAATTGGCAATGAGTTGAACATTAAACGAAATTTTATTGGATTATAGCAAACGAAGAACTGTTTCACTTGAAACGGTTTTCCACATTAAGAATACATCCTAAATTATGTTTGCATATCTGAAAGCCAACTTTATTACTAAATAATGTAATTCAATAGCGATAAATAAATCAAATAATAATTGTCTACGGTTTGCAAATGGACGACATGATGCAAATTGATTGCAAAGTAATATAATAGTTAATCAACTTAATGCACACAACGGTTGTTTATCTTAATTCGTTGCCATTCAGGGATGGAAATCACTTTGCTTAGTCAATTAGCCCGCTACACTTGACACACATTTATGGCCCGCAATCATGGTTTAAACACACACACATTGAAGTTGGCAATGCATTTATGAATTGTCGTGCATTATTGCTATAGAAATGCGAATTGGTTACATTCATATATGTGAAAGAGAGCACAATACTAAACACACACATACACGGACAATCAGAGATTGTTTTCAAAATGCTTTTGGCCATAAATATGGCACGAGATATTTAGTTGGCAGCTGCTGCAGTGGCTGGACAGACCGCATTGAACTGGTTAATATCTGGCCCATTACCGGTTGCAGTCTGATTTCCATCTTTTGCGCATCTTTCGCAACTACTGCATTTTTCCCTACTGCAATTGATTTTGATTTGTTTAGAAATAATTACGCAAAAAAGCTCAATTAAGGTAGTTTTCCTGTGGCATATCGATTGTAAAGAAAAGAAGGGGAAGAAACAACTTTTAGCTATGTATGTGGAGTGGGGAGCAGAAAGCGCTGAAGACGATCAATATAATATAAAGTTAGCTAAAGTCGAGTGTGCTCGACTGTGAGATACCCGCTACCCATTTCCAATAAATGCAAAACAACGCAGTATTGTTTTTTAATATACCAAACGAATGTACCAAATGATATATTTGGTATATCGATATACTATTACATTCAAAATATACCATAGGCGGCAACATATGATAGTTTCCCAATCAAAGGAGCTAATGTTGTTTTTTTTTAAATATACCAAACTAGTATACAAAAATATACCAAATTTGGTATGTCGATATACTATTACATTCCAAATATACCACAGGCTGCAAAATACGCCAGATTGCCAGCCAAAGCAATTAATGTTGTTTTTTTTAATATACCTAATTAATGTACAACAATATACCAAATGCTATATTTAGTATATCGATATACTAATACAGTTACAATATACCTAAGGCCGCAAAATATGACAGATTTCCAACCAAAGCAACTAATATCCGACTGCATCAGTGTTTCTTGTCATATACAATCGTTTTTCAAATAACTTCTACCAACCAAATTCAGGAATCATAAAGACCGTAGTTGTAATTGTATATACATATGTACCAAAAACCGAGACAATAGCATCAACACCTGCTATTCGATTTTTTTCGGGACGGAAGTGTGTTTCGCAAAACAAAATTATAACTCTATCTCTCATAGTCTCTGAGATCCATTGTTTCATATGGACGCAGTTTCCTTCCACTAAAATTTCTTTTACCTTTTTCACAAGCATAAAACACAATTTCTTACAATGTGAACGTAGCCAAAACTCGAACATAAATTAAACATAAAGAAGGCGTGTTCCAAAGTTACGAAGAATTATGAAATACATTCAGCGACGATCTTGCTGTATATGGAAAATTACTGGGACAAACATAACAAGACCGATTTAACTGCTCACAAGCATATTTATATACATATGTACATACGTTTGCCCATACAAATATCGCCCTGTGGTGAAATCAAGTTTTGCGGCCTGACGCTATCGAAGAAAAGAATCAAGACGAAAGACCAAGAAGAGATTGTAAACGTTCTTAATATAGAAAGAAGCAGAGTCATCAGACCGAGTGAAACAGGAATGAACGAAAGTACAATTAAGAAAAACATTTATGTGGAGTCCCAATTAAGTGAACCGCTTATCAACAAGTCAAAGAATCGACCCGCTGAAGGCAACTGGTGTAAACTGGAAAAGGAAGCAATCAGTTGGTCATTGAGAATTTTGCTTTTTTTTTGGTAATACAAAGTATAAATCTTTTGGAAATCCAAAGCTACAGTTCTGTACAGTGAACGATCTACTTATTAAATACATTTTAATTTTTCTCAAATAAATTCGATATACCAATTTCTATCTATTCTGGTTCAGTTATTGTAAATTGCAAAATGCAACATTATATTTTTGTTGAATATACATATTCTATATTGAATTTTTCTATCTATAAAGACAAAAACAATTTGTTGGTCGCCGTCCAAAAAAATACGTCAATTACTCGCGGTCCATAAACAAATGGCGCTTTTATTAATATTGAAAATCATCTTTTGACCTTTAAAATACATTTAGCCAGGCACAACTTGAACTTGAACTGCGTCTACGTAGAGTGTTCATAGACTCGCCTGTGGCAACGGACCAAAAATTTACATAAACACAGACCGACGCGCTCTCTCTCACTCTTTTGCACTCTTTCTCTCTCTCGTTCTCGCTTAATGGCTGTTGGCAATGCAAATAGTTAACGCCTGGACAGATGTGCCAAACCAATTTGTGTTTAACTCTTGGACCTTGGGCGGTCACCTCTCAAGGGAAACTGGCTGACTTTAATGTAGAGTCAATATTTAACAAATTATTCCCGACAGCTGTCAATGTTAGAATATATTTAAACTGGTTACGTTAATTAAAATGTAATTAAAATGGTAATTAAAATGCTTCTAATTATTGAGAACTTAATCTAAGAAAATTATCAGTAATTTTATTCAGTATATTCTTTAATTAAGTATGTACTATATAGTATGTTATGCAACTTTGAGAAATTTTACTAACTACCCGAGGCTCTATAATTGGTGTAAATACCGCACAAACGTGATGAAATTTTCGGGATATAAAGAAGACATTATTATTATTTATTACGCAACTAATTTTTGATGGAGCGGACAAATTGTATTTATTATTCAGTAGAATGCTTGGCTGAAAATAAAGAGTCGTTTGCCAGAAATGTGCAGAAAGCTTTAACGGGCACATAAACTTAAAATAAAAGAATATAAACAAGTAGAATATAAAGTCTGATGAATAGTTGTCTGGGTTCTGATAGACATATGCGCCATTATTTGAGCTAAGTTATTGCCAATTTAATTAACCTTCAGCTAATTTCCCGCCATTTCTAGTTCTATAAATAACATTTTCTTGTCCAGCATTCATTTTCATTCAAATAATCTAAATTGAATTGCATTCATTGAGCGGTAAATGAATCAAAGCAGCCGCCTCAAACGGTTCCCACACAGAAAATTAACTCTAATCTGTTTAACGCTTTCGATTACCGGTTAATGCCGGTTAAGTGGTTAACCGTTTTTGCAACAAAGTCACTGAACTTGAAACTGTTTGGTGCCAAGTACTTACAAGTAATCAGCAAAGGAAGGGGATCCAAAGTGCTGATGGTGACAATCCAATTGGCTGAGCACAGCAGCTGCTTGTAATTGAGATGTTTAGAAACGACATTCGCAAAACAAAAAAATGAAAAAAAAGAATATAAAATATAGCAATTGCTGTGGCAAACTTAAAATAAGCAATAGTGTCAATTGAAGAAGATGCATAGCATACTCGTATATGCAAGAATAATTGCCCTCAAATTGATTGCGAGTCTCGACATTGCACTTGACTGCAGCGTGTCCACATCAATTACAATAAACAATCATTCTATAACTCGAGTGTTGCATTATCTGCCAGCACTTTACGATCATACTTACTTAGATAAGTTTGTCTCTAGTCACTCGTAATTAGCTTCCTCTCAACTACTTACCGTCAATTCAAATCTGTTGTTATCTTTTGCTTTGATAGCCAGCGAAACCTTTCAGTTCTTTTTTCTTTCGTTTTTATTATTGTGTTTACCTCTGCAATTAACATGTTAAAGTGCACTGGATCTATCCAGTTAAAAGTACAAATATTGACAAAGTATCTGCAAATAAACCGCCAATGGTCTAATCAGTATAAATAACTACTCGTATAAATGATTGCCCATAAATTTGATTACCTATTAGCATTGGAAATTAACTGCAAGACGCTATAAAAAAGTCCCTTTGTCCACTCATACGCAGAGACGACGAGTACTCTGCATGAATACAGATTTTGGTATTCAAAATCTGTTTTAACGATAGCAAATTTATTGTAAGACATGCAGTTTCCCCATACTTAATTCATAAGCAATGTGGAGAAAGTGTTTGTGCATTTTAAGCAGTCAGTAAATGTATTAAAATGTGTTTTATATAATTTAGCCCATAAATAATTTTATAGCGTATTTTTCAGCGCACAAACTTTTCTTAAATTTGTTTAATATTTCAAGTTTGAAAGTGCTTATATTACATTTTATTTATTTCAACACTATTAACGACGAACAAACATTGAATATCTGAATAATAAATTATCATAAAAATAGATTCATTTTCCAATATATTTTTGTTTGAGCTTAAATTTAAATTTCAAATATTATTTACATAAGTTTTATATTCTTTCAAAGTTATTAAAGTTGACTGTAAAATAGTATAGAAGTTTTTTCCAATGAATATAAAATTATTAAGAATAATCTTTCAAGTCATTCTTTAGCCAGAAATATCATTTCTTTGCTTCTCAACTTTGAACATGTTAAATGATGTAGTCGAAATTCTATGCTTGGCATTTGGCAAACGTGCGATTTTAGCACATCTGCCAAATTGTCTGAGCCATATCGATTGATATTGGGCGACTCTCTCTGGGTAAACAAAGCATTGAAGGCATAGAAGGTGTCGTGCTGACTGAAATTGCTGGGTTTTAACCAGTTTCAGTTGGTTATTGCGGCAGGTCGGTCGATAAAGCGATGTTAAACGGAAATGGCTAAACATTTTGTTTAACCTTCTTTTTCTACTACTTGCAGACGCCGACACTTGACTGGCAACAACAGCAACAACAACAAGAATATTAAAGGAGACAGCAAAAGGAAAACACTCCCAACACACACACAAACTGTGTATTATGCCAGCAGGAATCGATAACTCAGTTCGAGTGCGAATCAACAATATAAATCAAGCAGAAGGCGAAGAAGAAGTCGTTGCTGTAGAATGAAAAGCCGCACGGAAAAGGATTACGACAGTGCGACGCCAGCGTTGCAGCAACAAATGAACCTCGCACGCCGCGCCTGTTGGCCAGGTCCAACAACAGCAACAGCATCTGCAACTGCAACATCACATCCGAGTCAAAGTCCAAGTCCAAGTCCAGTTTCCACTCTCAATTGCTGTGCATACCCATCAAATGGTGCTAAACAAATTCAACTAAACGAATTAACAACTTGCCAGTTGGCCAATCCAATGAGTCGAAATCAAAGTGACAGCAACAGCAGCCGTTCACAACAACAACAACAACCACCACCACCGAGTGAGCAACCACCAACAAGAGTTTACCACAAGCCAAGGCAGCAACAGTCAAGGAGTATGTCGCTTTTGCTGCTGCTGCTCTGCAGCTTTTGCCTGCTTCTCGCCGGGAGCGAAGCACGTCCAAATGTCAGTGCCAGCTCCAGTTCGAGTTCGAGTTCGAGTTCCAGCTCCAGCACCGCCCAACCACCGGCTGCAGTCACGCAGTTAAACGTAAGTATCTCAAGCTAATTGATTTTTAGCGTTAGGCGACACTAAACACCTTCCATTACTCGGATTCTCTTTAACCTGGCATTTAATTATAGTATTTGCCGCTGTCTTGTTCCACCTTTGTTTAGTTAATAATTGTCTATAATTAGGTTAATTTGGTATGTGCAGAAGCGTCATAGTCTCATGAATTGTCAGGCATTATATTGTCCAAATTTTCCCACTGACGTCATGACAGCTTGTTTGATTGTCGTATCCATCAGATACTGTCCCGCTGACAGTGAGCTACTTGATAAGCTGATTAGCGAAAAAACGCCTCATTTCGTTAGCATAATTAAACAGATTAGCAGATGTTTGAAGTGCTTTATTGGCATGTAATAAGGAAAATAATTGCATAAATAGAGCTCTAAACAAATAACGCAAATTGTGAAAAATACTTGTAGATTTTTACAGTCTTAACTTTAATATAAAATCAGTTTAAATTCCTTAACGAAACATTCTTCAGGTGATTCTTTTCTATAACAAATTATAAATATTCCAACGCCCACATACATGTAGCTTTCTCTCTACTATTTCCACCCACCTGTTTCCATTTTTCTTACCTAAGCACTGACCTAGATCAACCCACGAGAAGCGAGGACTCGAGCTATGCGGGCCCACTTAATTTATGCCAACCAATTTCATTCAGAAAATAGCTGACATAGTAGACTGTCATCGTAAAAGCAACTGACTGCCTGTTGTTGTTGAAGAGCCCACTCCAATTACCTCAGCACACATTCCGCTGTTATTAAATACCCTGTAATTAGAGAGGTTTGAAATTGGATCTCTTATTGTTGATACAAGAGCTCAAAGGATACAATACTATAAATACTTGTTGAGCAATTTGACAGCTCATATATTTCAGAGAAGTCTTATATCAGCAGACAGCTAAGAGATAACCATTAAGATAGGAATTAAGGCATTTCACATGTTTTATATTTTAAGTATCTATCTTACATAAATATTAAATTCATTTCAAAGACGTATTTAACAAAACATTACTAAAAATTCTTTTGAAGCTTTAGTAAATTTTATTTCTGTCGTATTTATTGTTTATTATATAGTAAAGAAGCTTTGAATATCTTAGCGAGCTGTTAAAGTGGATTCCACTATAAAAATACAGAGATTACTAATTCTTATTGCAATAATTATTTTGAAATTAAAGCGATATAGATTTATATTGCATTTGCCCTGAATAAGTATTAGTTATATTAATATGCAGAGAATTCGGTTCAATAACTAAATCTTTTGTGAAGATAAATCATTTAAAATAGTTTTTATAAAAAATCATTTAAAATAGTATTTTATACCCATAATTTGATAACTGCGAAATACTTCGCCGAGAATTAAATTTAATAAAAAAGCATGTAATAAATTCTTATTCCTTCATTTGCATTTTAATTATTTCTAATATTTCTCCTGCTCTTCCCCTCACAGCTGCCGCAGACAGCGACGCCGTCAGTTTTGGCCACCACAAACGCCGCATCGTCCACCATGCCACCACAGCAGCCAGTTGCCGAGGAGCTTAAGGACCCAGATCCTTTTGATGTGGAGATGGACGACGAAGAGGGGGGACACCACAAGATGGAGCGCTATCCGCTGTCGCAAGTGGACTTTGCGCGCGTGAAGACGCCGTTTATAATTGGCATTTGGATCTTATCGGCGAGCATAGCCAAAATCGGTGAGTGAATAAAATGGGAATACACACACAAAGGAGAAGCATGTTTAGGACTCGTGAAGGATGTAAATCTAGGACTCGAAATGGCAAACAGTCTTGGCCCCAAATGTGGGAGTGCGCGTGCTGCCAGCGGTTGCTAAGCAAAATCAATATGTTTTATATAACGTTTACTTCGGCGCTGTCACTGACATGCAGATGTAAGTCAACTCTCTGTGTGTGTGTGTAGGTGTGCAGCCTGTATACCAGGCTGAAGGACATTGCATAAGCGTCAGGCAAGTGCGCAACAAGCAACAAGCGAGCAAAAGCAGAAATCCTTGACACTGCCCCCTAAAATTCCGACAAAACCCCCTTGAGCAACAATTGCCAGATTGCATAAACTATTTGGCAAGCTGCTGCTGCTGCTGCAATAAATTCGACTGCTTCTCAGTCGCTCCTCCCCCTCTCAACAGCTCTCAGAGTGCCGGTGTTGACTTTGTTATCTGGCCGGCAGCTCGCAGCTCGCAGCTTGCGGCTCTTCTTGCTTCTCTTTTGCGTTACCTTGGCTTTCATACAAAAATCCATTTGTTCAAGGCTGCCAGCACGGCCCAAAAAGCCACACGCATACGCCGCGCCTCCTCCCACACTTTGTTGGCCAAGAGTGACTGCCCAATGTTGGCCAGCTGGCATTTAGCCTCTTTCGCACTACACGTTCCACTCGCATCTGCAATTGAATAAGTCAAGTGTCTCGAGTGACTCTGACGGCCACTTATGTAATTATTATCACGGCCACTTTTTCAACAAGCCCGAATATGCTGTTGGCCCAAATCGAATTAAATCGCAACTTAACTGTAATAAATTTAATGCGATTTGCAAAGTAAATTACGTCTAGTTTACAAAGCAAGTACTCTTAACCATGTCGTGAAGCCTTCAACATTTATTCATAAATTACATAATTAAATTTGTTTCTTTCTTTAATATTTACTATAAAGTATTCTATGAAGTATGTACTATACTATAAAGTATATATGTACTTTAAGTGCAAATTAGTTTTAATATTCATTGTTATCGTTTAATTTTTTTGTAGTTATGAATTCAACAAGCTTTAAAAGATTCGGACTTCCTAGTTACAATATCCTCTTCATCGACCCTAAACATTTCATGGTAATCGATTTATGAAGGCGGAAGTTATTCAGGAAACTATTTTTAGGGCTTGCTGCACCAGCAACACACTGGCGCCATCTAGCTTTCGTTGCTGTCTACGTGTAATTGGATTAAAAATCTTTATACAGCAGATTTTTGGAATATTTCGCGAATACTTTGATTTAAATAATTTAAAAGCAGAAAAGTTTGAGCAAAATTTTAAGAACAAGCTTCACACAAAATTATTATATAAATCAAAAATTGAGTATGAATTGTTTTGTGTGAAGCTTGCTCTTAATATACTATAAAGAAAAGTTAAATTAACTTTATTTCTTTGCTTTTAAAACTTCACTGATTGCATAATATGAAATAATTTGTGCATACTACTTTGCTGACGATTAAGATATGTAGAGTTATCCCCATCCGTGATTCTTGAAGCGTTTCATTCTAGAGACCTACATTTCCATATTACCCATCGTGGCAATTGACCCAAATGCAAACATCAGCAATATTCGCAAAGCAGCTTCAAAGTGACGAGAGCTGAGGAACTTGGTGAACTTGGTTAAGTCACATTTTCATGTAAATGGGCCATAGTTGAAATGGAATTTGTTGTCGCCGTAGTTTCGTTAGTTTTTATAGGCGCACACAAAAAACACATTCAAAGTGAAAGTATTTCAGAACCAGTACAGTTTGAAGTGTGAGGCAGACGCCACGCCTCTCACACCGCCCTCATATGTATAATTCATCAAGGAATGTGGCAGGAGGAAAAACGTTTTTCGGCTTTCTTTTGTACTTTAATACGGAATTTTTGTGCTTTACAGGTTTCCATATGACACCCAAATTGCATCTGATATTTCCGGAATCATGTTTGCTGATTGTGGTGGGCGTGGTCATTGGCGTTGTGCTTTATTTCTGCACCGATGTCGCCGTCTCGCCTCTGACGCCCAACACATTCTTCTTCTACATGCTGCCACCGATAATCCTGGATGCCGGCTACTTTATGCCCAATCGCATGTTCTTCGATAACCTGGGCACCATCCTCCTCATGGCTGTTGTGGGCACCATCTTCAATGTGGCCACAATTGGTAAGCATTCAATTGATTAAATTAATGGCGTCATCGGATACGCGACGTTGTCAAGCAACCCCAAGTGTTTTTAAAATAATAAAAGGAAGAAATAACTTTGACTGGGAAAAAAAGTAAAGTGATTGTTCATACGTGACTGCCTCACAGGATCACAGTCTATTGGTCCCCATCACTCACTTGCTCACTCATCCATCAGGCGGTCAATGAGGTCACAAGAAGTTATTTTTTAACCGCTGCAAATATTTATCAACTGTCGAGGTCAATAAACCTTGCGTGGTATTAAAATTCAACTTGCTATAAATATATAAAAAAATTGCGTTAATCGAATCAAGTAAATATTTGACATAAACATATTTCAGTTTCTAGAATTACTAAACAATTTTAATCTCTTAAACAATTTTAGATTTTCCAACTTCTATTAGAATTTAAATTCATAACAAGGCCAATATGTCAAATTTTCTGTTTTGTTCTTTTGAACAATATCATCTTCTACTCATAGGAAATCCCAACTCACATATTGTAGTTCAGTTATAAGTTTTCTATACACACTATTCTCATATCTCAAACACCCATTTTCAAGTAACAACTTTGCGGCAACATTTCAATTGCGAGTTTCGCATGCTGACAAAGTAAACAAAATTACTGGCAATATGTGGAGCATTACTTAGGACTGATTACAATGATGGTCGACGTAGTTGCTACACACAAATTTGTGGCACGCGAACACACACAACATTGTTGTGCAAGGCGATAGAAAAGCAGCAGAGAAGGGCAGAAGCAGTTGTATGTTAGATGACCGCTTAGAAGTGATTTACGCGAATATAAAACAACAAGACCGTACGATAGATGTGAATGTGTGAATTACAAGCACTACAAAGTACACAGAGCGGAGACGCCTCTCAAAGTTACAGCATGTGGATGACACGAACCACAACACTTGCTTTTCTGCACCCACAAGAAATATTACAAATTGTTACAATTTGTTTACGAGTCTGTAAGGAATTTGAGAGAAGCTTGAGGAGAGAAGACAGTTTGACAGAATACTTTCTTGAAGAAAGCTTTAAGAAAATAATTCGTATAACATTTAAAAATGATATATTATATTATATATAAAATGAGTCTTTATAAGTTAGAAAGTTACAATTATTATAGACACTTCGCGTTTAAATATTTTATTCCTCTTTATGTGTTATGAATATATTAGAATATTTAATTGGTATATTCGATGAGAATTGGTATATTTAAACATAGTATTGCATTTATTGTGTATAGAATGATATTTTTCTTTCTTTTTATTTTATGGTAAGTTACATAATTGTAGCTTTCAAATTAAGAAATTAAATTCTTATAGCAACTAAAAATAATTTATGGTTTCACAAAGTCTCTTTGAATTATAAAACTGTCACTATAGATGAAAATATAATTCTGTGTCCCCAGTGCCCAATTTAAGATACTCGCTGTGCTAATTAAGTCAACCAATTTTGCCTTCGAATCAGCGAAAAACAATTGAAATTGATGATGGCAACTTAAAATGCAGTTAGTCAAAAGAAAGCGCACTCAAGAAAGCAGGCAATTAGTCTTTTGATTAAGTTTAATTACCGTGGAAAGAGCCTCGTCTCGAGCAAACAACCAACAAGGATGGGTAATTGAAGCAAGGAATTCCACTTGTCCAATTGCAGGTGGCTCGCTTTATGCCTGCGGCGTGTGCGGCATCTTTGGGGATGAGACACCGAAGCTGCTGGATGTATTTCTGTTTGCCTCGCTAATATCCGCCGTAGATCCGGTCGCTGTTCTGGCCGTCTTTGAGGAAATCCATGTCAACGAAATCCTGTACATTGTCGTCTTTGGCGAATCCCTGCTAAACGATGCCGTTACCGTAAGTTGAGCACTCTGAGATTCTCTTTTTTTTCTTTCTTTTTTATGGCAATTGCAATAGATAAACAAGTTTTATGTATCAATTAAAGGCTGGCCACACACACACACACTTTGCGGCTGTCAGCTCAAAGTACTTCAACTATGCAACGTTGCACTTAATGACTATTGCGACTACTGATTGTTGAGCGGCGTTGATTAAGTAAATTAATGACTGTGCTGTGCTATCTATGCTTTCCAGGTTGTCATGTATCACATGATGGAGTCCTATAATGAGATTGGTCTGCCGAAAATAAATGGCCAGGACATTGCCTACGGTATGGGTTCCTTTTTCGTTGTCGCTCTCGGTGGCACAGCAATTGGTAAGTTGCTATTTACATATTGAAGTAGATGTTAATTGAAAAATGAAAAAATAATAATAACGAGGTCTGCTAAGTTTCTTTTTTTAGTTTAAGTTTCAATAAAATTAAATTGATTTTTTCCATTTTGTGTCCGCTTTCCAAGCAACATTTTTATTTAAATTGTTTTAAACTCAATATACTCTTAAATATCAAAAATTTCTTTATTTATTCCTCTTTCTAATCTATCTTTTATATTAGCTACAAGATTTTTTCCTTAAAGAGTTTATCAGATCTTAATTGTTTATCTAATTGTTTTCTTTCAAGAACCTTTTTTAGACATATTCATATTTCAATAATGAATTAATCTTAAATATTTCTTATCTATTTTTCCTGCCTTAACAGTTTTTTTGTAAATAATTTAAAATTAAATCCTTTTTAATCTCTCTTTCGTAGGCATCATTTGGGGTTTCTTAACTGGTTTAGTTACTCGTTTCACGGATCATGTGCGCGTTATAGAGCCGATATTTATATTCGTCATGGCCTATCTGGCTTATCTGAATGCGGAAATCTTTCACATGAGCGGCATACTCGCGTGAGTATGATTAATATAACTTTAATAAAAATAAAATTAATTTGAAATAACTCATCGATAGCATAACATTCTGTGGCATTACAATGAAGAACTATGTGGAATCGAATATATCGCAAAAGTCGCACACAACTGTTAAATACGCATTGAAAATGTTATCGAGTTCGGCTGAGACGATCATATTTATGTTCCTAGGCGTTGCCACCGTCAACAACATGCACGTTTGGAATACTTGGTTTGTGGTGCTCACCATTGCCTTCTGCTCCGTCTTTCGCGTAATTGGTGAGTGATCGCAATTGTATTTATAAATTCAACTCAAATGAATTCTTCTCTTAGGTGTTATACTGCTGTCGGCGATTGCCAATCGCTTTCGATTGCACAAATTGTCGCGCGTGGATCAGTTTGTGATGTCTTATGGTGGTCTGCGTGGTGCCGTCGCCTTTGCCCTCGTGCTGCTCGTCGATGAGAAGGTGGTCAAGCATAAGAACATGTTTGTGACCACCACAATAGCTGTGATCTACTTTACTGTCTTTCTGCAAGGCATCACCATAAAGCCGCTTGTCAAGATACTCAACGTGAAGCGAGCCAACAAACGCAAGCCCACAATGAATGAGCGTATTCATGAGAGGGTAAGTGAAGATGAAGTAATCCTGATATCCGTCTGTCCGTCTGTATTAAATGCTGTATCTTAAAAACCAATTGATAGAGAGTCATAAACGCAATCAATATTTATTTTTGGATATTTTTAAACCATCTTTTAATCCAACATTACAGTATTCTTAATATTGATATTTAATACTATAAATAAAATGACTTTAATTGCAGTTTATGGATCATTTGATGGCTGGCATTGAGGATATTGTGGGCAAGACAGGCAACTACAATGTTCGTGATAAGTTTAAGCGCTTCGACAATCGCTTTATACGCCCCCTGTTGATCCGAGATTTGAAGGTAAGCCCCGAACTCACTCTCTAAGTGGTTGTGCATTATTTGCTTCTTGCTTGCAGGGCGCTGAACCGAAGATCATTGAGACATACTCCAAGCTAACAATGCGCGATGCCATGGAGGTGATGCGACGCAATCCCTCGACAATTGGACAGATGACGGGCACCGAGTCGATGAGTGCATTGTTTAGGAATTACACCAATAATTATATTGGCGGCAGGTGGGCACCGCCAACCATATACACCACCTGGTAAACGAATTTTGGATATTTTGAGTCGATAGCACTGATCGATCATCGATCGATAACAGTGCGAATAATCGAGTAATCGTAAACAATGCATGTATGCAAGCAATTTGAATCGTATCGTAGACATTTTTGATTAGCATGACAAACACACAGCACAAATGAAAATTTGACAAATTGGCTAACAAATTAAAACACTCACACAGTACTCTACTGCTCTTTTCTAACTACTTTCTCTCTCTCTTGCTCTCTGTGTATTGCTCGCTCTTTCACACTATAGTATATTGTATCTGAAATTCGTTTAACTGTATCTTTTAAGCTTCATTTCGACTTTAGTAGCAAAACTTTTAGACCTTAAACGAGTTTAATTTCTAATCACTTTACTTGAATTTTAAATTAGTCCCAGCTTAACGAATTTGGATAATACCTGCTCGCATAATCTGGATATGGCGGAACTTGACTATAATCCATCCAAAAAGGATTTGACTGATGCCAGGATACATCATTTGTTAGCCGAAGAACTGAAGCCTTATCGCAGGGTATGTATCAATCGAATGGCAACAACGTTTCTCTTCAAATTTCGCATAATAATCAACTTTTGGTTTGGTTTTCTTATAAATATAGCAGTACCAGTTTTAAATACAACTATTACTACAACTACTACTACTATATCTTTAAAAGCATTTTCACCAAAACACAGCCCAAAAATGTTTTTGAGTACTCTCCTCTTTCTCGATATTTCGATAATTCACCTCAACTCGATATCACCGAAGATATTTTACGCCTCGTAGTCGTATACGTAATTTATGCTTTCACATTTCGTTCGTTCGTTTCTTGGGCATTTCGTTTTGAGACACAGTTCTTTCTTTCTCTTTCTCTATCTCTTTCTAAATCTATATTTCTCTATATGAATTTCTCTATATATGTATACACTA
Source organism: Drosophila sulfurigaster albostrigata (assembly GCF_023558435.1). Classification (NCBI taxonomy): domain Eukaryota; kingdom Metazoa; phylum Arthropoda; class Insecta; order Diptera; family Drosophilidae; genus Drosophila; species Drosophila sulfurigaster. The sequence goes on from NC_084881.1 coordinate 22,190,926, forward strand.
ACTATATCTATATAGATATATTTGTAATTAATCGTTTGTTTGATTTCTTCCCGTTGTATCGAACTTCAACTTCAACCTCTCGTCAACGACACGTATTGCAAATCGCGTTCCAATAAAAACAAAAACTACTTCAAATTTTCGTGTGCATTGCCAAAAATGTTAACTAAACAAAATGTGCAACACAAATGTTGTAAAATATTTCGTTATGAAAGGCTTCCATACAAATGGTACGAATAAATTGGTTCATTTGCTGTTAATCTGATTTAACCATTGTTTTTTCATTTGTTGTTGTTGATTTTCCCAAGTTTATTAAATCAAATCAATTAACTAAAAATACATTTTTTATTAAATGTTTACACGTTTCTTGTGTGTCTATACTCATGACTGCAATACGTTCTTATGTAATGCCTAACTATAATAATAATAATATCGCTAACAAAATATAAAATTATCAAATATACATATATTAATAAATCAATATAAATAATTTCAAGTTTCTAGTAAATATCTTAATGTATTTCCAATTGGTGTCTAAAACAGTTTTTTAACTACTCGTATATGATAATAAACTAATTCTCAAATTTACTTGCTTAAATAATAAAATCTATTACGCATATTTTTTCAACATTTCAACATTCATTGTACATCAATCAAAAATACACAAAAATCCAATAAGATTAAATTACAATAGATGAATTTAATTATTTAAAAGAATCTAGAAAATTATTATAGATATTAACGTAAAAAACATTTAGATATTAGTTGAATTTAGATAAATATTTAAATATTTTTTATATTAAAAAAATATGTTTAAATTACTCAATTAGGCTGTAAACTTGTTAAATTTGCATTAACATTCGAAGCGATAAAATAATATTTGAGTATTAGAAAAAATATTAAGATTAAACTTTAAAGCATAATATCCCAGTTAAACGATAAAATAGGATTATTTAAAAACAAAATCATTAACTAAATTATTATTCCCTGAGTATAGTCGTTGACATAGTTTGAAAATTTGCTGATTTAATTATTATTATTAGTTAATAGGTTTTATCTAGAAATTGGATGACACACAATCAATCTCATTTGCAACTCTTCAACAACAAAACAATTTGTATTCTTAAATCAAATTACAACTAATTTTCTTGGTCTGCTTTTTTCACTCTTTTCTACACTTACTTTTTTACACATTTAAACTGTTCATACTTAAATTGTTTTATTATCTATATACTTTGCAAGAACCTAAGACACACACACACTGATTAGCAACACCAAAACAAAATAACGTTAATGTTGTACTACAAATTATACACTATCAAAGTGATACTCTTTCCAAAATGAGTCTACAACTATTTGGCTTGGCAAGAGTATTTGTGCTTCGGCTGATTCGAAGCCGGCATCCTTCTCAAACTGTGCCCCAAAATTGCACTACACTACTATTCTTCTACTACTCTAAACATTACTCGTATACTATATTCAGATAGCAACAAACTAATTATAAGCTGTATAAATGTTATGAGACCGTCTTTACACCTAATCAATTGATGTTAATGCTAGTTCTCGACATAAATTACTACTTATCATTACTACTTTGTACTTTGTACTTTGTCGAAACTTGAGTCTTATGCAAAAGGTGTTATACAATATCACTTAAGAACGCTTCGTAATATTTTTACAGCACCGTCGTCTTAGTTATAGCCGACACGCAGTAGATGACAGAGATTTGTCCACACAGGTGAGTGAGAAACAACCAAGAGAACAGACAAATCTCTGAAAGCACCCAATACGTAAACTAAATGTCAACGTGCTTTTGTGGATTTTGAAAGAATAATCTTTATTAAACCAAATATCATTATAATAATACATAATTTTTGGTGTTTTTTTTCAGGTCAATTATAAAATGCAAATGAATTTCCGGCGCATGTTCAACGATCGTAAGCATCACAAGCGAAGCAAACGTGGTGCCAGCAATAAAGTAAGGACTTCAAAATTGTATATACAATTATATCATAATATATTAATCATTCTTTCTTTTCCGGTTTAGGAACCCAAAGAGAATGTCAAGCAGAATCATGTGTCTTTCACCGATTTCCAGCAGAACGGCACCGCAAAACAGCTGTCCAATGGTACGAATTCGAGTTCAAACCATTCACGCAAAAAATCTTACAGAAAAAGACATACTCACAATTCACTTAACAAATATCGTAGATTAGACATAGGTAAATGCCGCTAAAACAGCAAATTAAATTTCTACAATGAACTAAAACTTAACTGAAACTAGCATCAGTAGAAAGCAAAGCCAATTCCAAAAATTTCGTAGAAATTTTAGCTATTTATTGAATTACATACGTTAGTTTTTCTTTTATTGTTTCTAGCCAGCATCCAATTCGAGTATCGATCTATTTTAAGTTCTTTCCACATTTCCCTTGCAAGTCATTTAACAAAAAATATTTTTAAGCTGCACCTCATCATTAACAAATTTCGTTTTAATTATTTTAACAGCATGCTAGGGCTCGGCAATTTTACATTTAAATTCAATTTTATTCGCTATTCAATTATAATATTTTGCGAGCTCTATTTTAATCTTTTGTTACTAACTTATTTGTACAATATTCATTGAAATTTATTACTAATTCTGATACCCAAATTATTCTTTATCTTTCCTACATTCTCATGTGCTTTCCCCCGACGTCCATTGAATTGGTTGATTAAATTCGCTTACAACAAAAATTTGCACACTTAACAAAACAAATTGAAACTAAAAAAAAAACAAAAATAATGAAAATAACAATACTTAAATCTGCATTTGCCTCTGCCTCCTGCCTTAACCTCATACAAAACAAATATAATATAATTGTGTTTTAAATCAACGTTATTAACCAATATCAAGACTATATTAACGATGTGCTTAATGAAACAGCCGACGAGCATCAACAGAATCCAAATGAGATCAATGTCATTGGACCCAATGACGATTGGGATGATGGTCTGACATTCACGGCTAAATCATCACGTAAGTTGAAAAACCATCTGAATATCATTACTAATTTTACTATATTAACAAATACATACAAATATATTTAAGTGGTTTTTTCATAGTTATTTATTGAATTTATTGGTTATGGGTTATCCATACATTAAACTTACAAAAATGGTTTTATTATAAATATACATACATACATATTTTTTTGTGTTACCATTAAATGCTGCGCCATAAAATCCTCTAGAGATACTACTTAAACTCTATGCATAATCGGCAGTTATATAGCAATAACCGATTTGTATTTAACAATTGACTACACAAAAATGCCATAAAGTGTTTTATTTGATTTTGAACTCTAAATGGGTCGTAAACTCTTTAAGTGAATGAAATATATTAGAAATATACACAGCAAAAAGAAATCTCAAAAGGGTTCAAGACGTTTTGTACATTTTGTAAACAAGTAATTAGCAAATGTGTCGAAGTAGCAAAGTTAATTTGTTTAAATGAAATGCTAAATATCTAGTTAAGCTCAATTACCACATCTTTAATTTCCTTCAATTCTGCGTACAATATTTTTTGTGTCCCCAATGATGAAATCTTTGCTAGACATTTTGATGATTTCTTTATAATTTTCAATTCACATTTGAAGTCTTTTGTTTTGTCGATAAAGTGAGGAGTATCTTATTAAAGTGCTATAAATTTTCTATATATAAATATATGTATTGTTTTTTCCCCTGTTTTATGCCTATCCAATTTTGCATTTGAATACCATATAAATCGTGTGTGTGTGCGCGTGTTAACCGCGATTACAAAATACTGATCCTGATCTGATCCCCCGACACTGTTGCCACAATTAGCTGACTCGGATCGGGCCAATAATAACTCGTTGATAGCGCATATACAAAACCTGCCCGGTTTTGATGCATCCAAGGCGCGCATCGTTCAGCATTATGCGCCCAAACTTGAGGACGGTCCTCAGCAAGAGCTTGACTCGCCGGATCCACCAGTTGGACCCACAGCGGCTGAATTGATTCTGCCCTGGCGACGGGATCGTTCATACCAGAGCATTGGTAAACAATATCAACACAAACAAAACCAAATACAAATACAAATACTATCATCATAATATCGATAATAATAATAATGATAATTCAAATTCAATTATACTTAATACTAAAGCAAACAATGGCTATACGAAATTTGTACATGCACTCACATCAAATATAGAAATACTCGTATCACACTCATTAGCTCCTCTGTAGATCATTCGTCCAACTGCTTTGGAAATTTCTACCATTCGATTTCAAGCCAAAATTCTGATGTATATATTAAAGAATATATGCAATTTGAAATATAATTCATTTATAGAAAGCAAATATATCAAAACTTGAACTGCTTCTCTTCTTGCTTCTCAATTTTACATTTAAACTTTACATACTTCAACAAAAACAAAATCAAAGTAGAAGACTTTATTCATCCTGAGTGACTTATCTAAATGCTTCTAGCTTCTATTCTCTCATATATTTAACTTTATTCTCTTTACAAAAAAGGACAAGTTCGCGTAAAAATCATTCATCTGCCATTAATCACACACTGAAGAAAAGAAAACAGCAATATCATGAACTGTGTATTTTGATCAGAATGCATAAAGCCTTAATATTAGAGACGTTATTGTACAATATATGTACATATGTATACGCCAAGCATTTTAAAGCCGTTACCTAAGTTCCTTACTATTTTTGTTTATTGCTTTTTATTTAACTTGTACTTCCCAAAACACGAAAAAAACATACATACAAATCCATACATGCGTAGACACAATATAGTACTTACCTAAAGTTGTAATAATTCTCAATGTAACTTAGATATATCTCATATAAATAGTTGTCATCGATATAACTGTCAAGCTTGATTGATTGATTGATTGACCGATTGTAAAAACACACACAATCACTGAAAATTGCTTGTTAGAGGCAAAAATCATTTGCAGAGCTCATAGTTCCATATAAATACCAAAGGCAATTGTGCCTTGATTAAGTACATGTAGCTTCCATAATCAATTGAAAAAGTCACAACAAGAAATGATTGAAAAGTGAACGAAACAAAAACCAAACAAACAGCAAAAGCAGCATGGCATTTTTGTGCATGACAAAGTTATTTGTTATCGCCCCCCTTCCCCTTTAAGTTAAAAGTCGCATCTAATTTAATACCTCCTAAGTTGAAAATCGGGCATTCCATTGGCATTCCAATACAGCAAAATCAATCAAAATTTGTTATTAGTGTAACCAGGGATGAAAAAACCAATCGAATCGAATCAAATGTCGCATGTGTTTTTTTGAGCTCCAAATTGAAAATTATTCTCGTTTGCATTTTAATGAAAACTAAGCATTTAAAAATTATGTATTAAATAGAATAAGCTTCTATTGTAATAATTATTTATTCATTTTGAGTTAAATAAAAATTAAAGTTTGTTGAATTACATTATTTAAATAATTAATTTGTAGCTCAGTGTTCGGGAACACTTGCGATTAATAGAATGGTGGGCATACCAGGGCTGCGAAGCGATGAGGGCTGGCAGCTTGTGAAGCCCTTGTCCTCATTAAGTTGGCTGCACGACGCGTTAGACATTGCAGCCCTGGTTTTGCGCTCATTTGATTCGATTCGGTTTGCATTACAAACAATTTCCTTATGTCAGCCTTTTTGTTGACTTTTAGTTGAACGCATTTTGTTCTTGTTCTCTCGTTTGTGTGTATTTTTCTTTTCTCTCCCTCTGTCTCTCTATCGATTTACTGTAGTTACCTCAAAAATTGAGCTTAAGACGAACCTCACGCTGCATGCCAAAATGGTCATTTAAATTACCTTTTTTATTACAATCCCCTTCACTTAATCTCTCGTGCAGTGGCGGAGCATCCCATACCCGAAGAGGATCGCAATCTGTCGCGTGACTCGGATGGCGAGAGGCGTGTGGCCACGCCCACAGCCACCGAATCACAGCTACCATGGAAGCGACAGGGTGACGAATGCACCGATGCCGTGCAGCAGAATGAATTTCCCCGCCTGGGCCTCGAACAAGGAGTATTTGGCCTACAATTCGCCAAGCGCCACATTTCTAGGTAAAGTTCAAGTTAATTGTAATTGATAGATCTTTGGGTGGGCGACTGGTTTCCTTAAAAACGGCAGTTTACAACACTGGAATGTACAGTTACCGTTCCGTTTCCATTTCCGTTTCGGTTTCCAAAAACTATCTGCTATTTGATTTTTGTAAATTGGCCGATAACTGAAGTTACCTAAACTTGTGTAAATATCTGGAAATATTTGAGATAATCTAAAGCAAACAAATTATTATATATCACTTGATTTACTCTTGTGTTATTTAAGTGCACCCAAAAAAAATTTAAACAAAACCATTAATAAAAATGGCGCAAAATTGTTACTGAAATTTAATGAAAATATTCAAAAAATAATTGTACGACACCTGTGTAGTAATTTTCTATGTTCTTTCTTATGTTTCTGTTCTTTCCGTAATTTTCCTCTACTTTGTTTTTTTTCTTCTCTTTGCCGCATTGTTTATACTTTGGTAACTGTTGCCCCACAACCACAACCACAAAAACGAAATTCAACCACAACCAAATTAAATATACACAAACACACACCATGTACATTGCGCTGTCCTGTGCTTGCAACCAACAAAAACATCAACAACAACAACAACAACAACCAAATTCAACTCAGGTGGTATAAACAAGCCTAAACAGCCCAAGTCCGTCATAGGTCTGTTTCGACGTGAAAGTTCCAGCTCCAAAGCTGGCAGTCTGGGCAGCGTGGATCCCAATTTGGAGCCCTCGTCAACGACGGCGACGATGATCAACAATTCAACGGCGCCATCAACGTCCATGATGCACAATCCGCGACTCGACAATCGATCGCAGTCCATCTCATCGGGCACCTTGGGCAGCCACCTCGTTGGCCCCGATGGCCACACTGGACCGTTTCCGGTCACCGCCAGCCATCGACGCAATGTGCGACGCGGCTCCATGCTGGAGCTGAGCGGGTAAGTTGAACACCACTGCGGCACATGCCACTCTTGCCACACACTGCTCTCTGTTTGTTGTTGCCACACTCATACACAACTGTGTGTAAGTGAACTAAAGTGTGTATTGCTATATGTTGCATGTCTGTATTCTTCAGTTACTCGTAGATTTAGTATGCCTCCTTTTTTTAGAGCTAGTTTTATTTGTTTAAATAGGTTCGCTTCTTACAATTTCCATTTTCATTTATACATAAATAATGTTTTATAGAAACTATCAACAAATTTCAGCTGAATAGATGGGAATATATTAATAACTTCTAATTTAAAACTTAGTTTAAATAAGTCTAATACAGCTTGTGGGTCTATAATACTCAAATAATTACCCTTATCGGCTTGGATTATTCCATTTACAAGCATTGTGACATAATTTCATTATTCTTCTTCTTTGAGGAAATTCATTAAACAAGACCGTATTTTGAAATGTTTTCCGAATCAGACTATATATATTTTGAAATTTATTAATTTTTTTACAAATTTCGATTATTGTCTATTAATTATGTATCCACATTAAAATTCTATTATTTTAAAAAATCATCGATAAATTTGAGTGAACTATTTAATTACAAAAGGTTCTACACTTTTATACAAATTTCCAATATAAAGTGTTTGTATAAAACAATCTGCATGGGTAAATAATCATCGAAAATTTTATTCATTTCTAAATAAAAAATTTGCTTTCAAAATAACATATGGCATGAAAAAAAGTGAAAATGATTCGCTAAAGATCTATACAGACAACTTAAATAATAATAATTTTTTTTTATTAAAATTGGTTCATTATATCTAATTATTTTTGCCAATTACCGTTTGCTGATCTATTGCTTTAAAAATCCTCACACCGTCTCACGCCTGAGCTGATAAATGATAGATCCTTTTCGCATTTATATTGTGTATTTGTTGGATACGATATTTTTAGGAACCTTTTCTTAAGCGTATTTTAACCGTTTATTATCTGTTGTGTGTTTCTCAATCCAAATTCGATCCCAAAAATGCCCCGATCTCTTGACTTCGTCTTACTGCTGTGCTGGTTAAACTTTGCAGACTTATTGTAACTGGACGCAGGCCCAGTAGAATTTTGCTCTGTAGTCCAGGAGCTAATAATTTGCTAGAGAACACACCAACAACAACAGCAACCACAACAGCCAGAATAACAACAACAACAACAACATCAGCAACAACAAGAACAAGCCCTACCAACAATACCAATTCAACTGCAAATAAATTATGCATAACTCCAACAACAACAACAACAACTCCAACAACAATAACTTCGACAAGCAATTCAACAACAACTCCAACAACAATAGCAGAAATTACGACATCGAGTAACAATTCCCCGAGCAACTCATCAACAACGAACTACAGCTCCCCAACATCGGAGAGTAGCGGAGCTACATACTATTCAAAGTAATCCGAGTGTCCATGTAATACTCGCTATACAAGGGCTCAAAACGCAACTTAAGCCGGCCAATGTCGAATTTCAACTAAAAACCAAAATGAAAAACAAAATCCAAGATGAAAAACCCAAAAGATTATTACAAATTTCAAATATCGTTACAATGCAAACTGTACAATTTGTATATAAATCTTGAAATCCAAAAGACCAGTCAAAGCATATCATTCGTAGTCTCAGTCTCAGTTTCCGTATCAGACTCAGTGTAGATTTAAAATTAGCATACTAAAATATATACTATTAGCTAGTCATCATCTCAGTTGAATTGGTTAATACATTTGATTCTCTTCAACGTGCAAAATACGAGTATCTACTATTAGAGAAGTTCTCTGGCAATTGGCAATTTCTTCATATCAACTCACATTCATATCAATACTATATTATGTATTATTAACTCTGTACTTAGGCTAGGAACTAAACACACCTTAATGAATCTCTGAATCCAACTAAACTAACTTTTTTTAATATGTGTTTTATTCCCGTATTTGCCTTGTCTTTTTTATACTAAACTATTTACGCAAATTACTCCTATATTATTATTTGCTTCAAGGCTTTGATGGGTAATATTTTATTTTGAATTATTATATTTTTAGCAACGTTTCACTTGATTCCGTAGCGTCCACAGCCTCTCACTAATAATACACAAAATTATTATACCACATAAGCCATATGCAATAATAGATCTGTACAAATTGCCTAGACAATTTCCATATTTGTTTATTGTTGGCTTTTAGAATATTACTTTATATATATATAGTAAATGTACAAGTATGTGTAAGTATTTTCATTTGCTTTCTCTTAATACTAGGCAGTTTTCAAACTGTGCTAACCTCTTAATACTTACCTATATTATACCAAGGCTTTACCTATTTATGTGAGCAGAATTGTAAATCATCATAAAGTTGTGCATAATTAGACTTGTCACACTCAAAACAATTCTTGGCAATTTATCAATTAGTGGCTTTCTACTTGACAATACTATCTATAACAACTTTAACTTTCCTGATTAACAAGCGAATTTATTGAATGGATAACTGATATGGAATTTTCCATTTAAATTATTTTATTCAACTTAATAACCAAAAAGAAAGAAATCAATTCTTAAACAAAAAATAGCAACAGCATTTTAGTTGACTTTAGGATATTACAGGGATATCGAACCATATGAACTCTATAAATAGTTGTCATATAAAACCACTTTTGTCGTACTTTTTCTATTCTATTATAAGTGTTATATGTGCTACGCTTCTATTACAAAACGATTATGACTTTTACCTTTCATTCAATATATGAAAACCTTATGATATTACAGGAATACCGAACAAAATGATATTTTCAATTAGCTGTCATATAAAACCGCTTTTGTCGTAGTTTTTCTTTTCTGTTATAAGTGTTATACGTGCTACGCTTCTGTTATACAACGCTTATGTTCTATATGCAGACTTTTACTTTTTCTGCTTAAGCTAATAATTAATACAGCACTAACTTTTAAATTTATTGTGTTCTTTAATTGTCTAGGTACTAGACTAGTAAATTTTTATCTTAAGCTAATTTCCATTTTATTCCGCTCTTCTAAAGTACTCTCTATATATTTGTTGTTTTTACCATTCTGTAGTGGGTAATACTTAAAAGAATATCAAAATATAATCAATATTTCGTTTTTGTTTTTTTTTTTTTGTAACATGTAATTTGGTATTAAGTAAGGATCTGTTAGTTCCTTCGATAGAGACCTCAGTAAACTTAGCTGTAGTCCAACTCATAATCTCATAGTTCGCTGCATTTATCAAAATTGATCGCACAATTTGACATTAACTTTCTACGCCTTCTCTTCAACTCCATTGCCCCACCAATCCAACCAACCAACCAACCAACCACACAACAAAACACTCACAGTGACACAATACCCGAGGAATCGAGCTACCAGCACGGACACTCTAAGTCGCTATGCGAGCCAGCCGATGGCGATGATTGGGAAGGAGTTCCGTTGGCCACCACCGCCGGCGTCGGAGTCGGGGCCGTTGCCGCGTCAAAGAGCGAGAGGCAAATGCACAGCGGACGAGAGCCCTTGTTGCCACGTCTAACGTCGACGCCGCGTGCCCAGATCCGGCATATGAACGCTGGCGCCGTGGGCGGTGCGGCGGTGGGCGTGCCCGGGTGCAAGAATCAGGTGACAACGGCGCTGCTGGACTACGAGGATACGGAGAGTGAGTCGGAAGACGAGGATGATGATGACGATGAAGGCGAAGACTTTGATTTGTACGATGATGAGAATATTGTAGTCACCACGTTTACGACGCCTCAAGATCTGACCCGACGTGGGGGAGCAGCTGGCGGAGGAGGAGGAGGAGGAACCACGACGACGACAAGTATTCGCCTGACCCGCAACAATGACGAGAGCATCATTTGAGTGTCGAGCATCGAGGAAGGTGCCAGGGATGGCGACGGCTTTCAATATGAAATGTTTTACTGAGATCGGCAACGATTAGGTGGATATGCATACTTATACATATAACTAGTTTGATCTAGTGCGAAAAAAAGCTGCAGAAAACAAAAACGAAAATGTTTTCAAAATGGTTTAAAACAAAAAGCTTTACAAGTAATACCAATAACAAATTGTATATATTAAGAACAAGAAGAACTAGTACGATTAATAATCTTTAACAACATTTCCGTTTCCCCTTCTGCTTTCCTACATTCAGAATTCTCTTTTAACTTCATTTTCGCTTTCAACTTTCGATGAAAAGTAACTTCCAGCTTTTGTTTCCCACTTGCTGCTGGCAATTGTTAACTAATATATTTATTGTACATTTTAATAGTTAATGCTAATGTGTTCCAGAAAAAACAAAACTAGGAAAACACATGAAACTGTGTAATAATTAACAAAAGGTAGCCAAAGTTCAGATTAAGTTGATTGTCTGTGTGGTTCGTTTTTTTAGTTTAGACAATTTTATTAATGTAATCGATTAAAAGTATATATATAAAATTATATTTATTACTGTGTTGCTAACGGTACTTAGGCGCGTTTAGTTCAATTTTAGTTGTAAATTAAATTAAATTTAACATAAATACAACACAACTAATAAATTACATTCGGACAGTGTAAAAAGTAAACTGAAACTAGTTAAAAGGCCGCAGAGTCGCGCAGAGAGAAATATAACTAACTAATACCTTAAAATAAGCCAACTAATAGTACTTACAGTGCATAGCTAAAACGTATTTAGCAAGAGTTATGTAATTTATAAATTATTTTTGTAAACATTTACGATAGTACAGCGATAGTAAAGTGCGATGAGACCACAAGAGTTGAGAATGACAAACGAAGTATAGAAGAGTCCTTGACAAATCTCAAGCGTAAATATTGTATAGGTACAGAGTAAGCGTGAATTTTGACTATCCCAATGATATAAGTAAGCATGTTCAATATGTAGTCAAATATAGAAAATAGACCACACATACACAACACTCACACAAACAAATAAAACGAGGGCTGCAAAACTTGCCACCCAATCAATTATTGCTAGCAAAAGAAGAAAGAAAGAAGAAAATCGCCCTCCTAACTTGATTTTACCTTTGAATGTGCTTAGTACCAATAAATACAAAATGTCAAATATTTATTTAATTATTTGTAACAATTAGGTATCTCGATTCGTGTGTAGGTTATCCAAGAAATTGCCTTCTATATAATTACAAGTATAGTATGCACCTTAACTTTGTCCAAATGCGATCATTCAGTTGTGAAGCAGCTAAAAAGCGCTACCTATCCAAGAATACTGTTTTATTTTCGAGTTTACTAATTAACAAGTCGTATTCAATTTATTTAACAGAAAGACAATAAGCAGCCTCAGGAAATTTCATCGTGGAATTTCTTGTTAATTGTCATTTCACACTAAACAAAAACAATAACAAAAACATAAATTGCGAAAAACTTGCAAAAAAAATAAAAATAAAAATAGTAAATGAAAATAATCAGAGCTGTGTTATTAATTGAGCGCGTTTTCTATATAAAATTTAGCACTATCTGTGAAATTGGATAAACTAAAAAGAAAATTGTTGACATAAAAACTTTATATGAAAAACGACAGCTCATTAAAATTGCTTGAGAGCATAACTAAATAAAAGAAAACTTAAAATTGAAAAAATACAGCAGAACGTTTGCTAATTTCATACTGTAGGCCTTAAGTTGTGCATATTTAAATAAATACGATTAACTAAAAACCTTAACAATTGATACCGACAAAAACTAATTGCGAAAATTCACCAAAATTAATTAGCAACAAGAAAAACACACCCGAAAAAATAAAAATTGTAAACTGTTAAACTGATTTTAAATATTGTATAAGTGAATTTTACTAAAAATAAATGCAAACGAAAATCAAATAATTAACAAATTCAATATTTTTTCACTGGGCCATCAACACCACCATCGAAGCCAAGGGCTGCATTTCTTTCTTTTGGCCAACTGCCAATTCACAGTGACATCACAACCGACGACGGGATTATCGCTATCCTGCAACATGGCTCTGGCCATGTTCTCTGTGCACTCGAACCGGAAATAGGCACAGCCTAAGAGCTGACCATTGTTGCGCTTGGAGATATGCACCGCTTGAATGGTGCCATGTAATCTCTGGTCCTCTTCTCTGAACAGTCGCAGTAAGGAACTTCTGCCGCTTGGATTCAACGATGTTGCAGCTGAACAAAAGGTGGGTAACGATTTGGATGTGGTCTCTGCGTAAGTACAGAATTAATAGAACTCGCTGGAGAAAAGCAAAAATCATAATAAATGTAAAAAAATCGGCATTCTTCCGCCACTGCATAATCATAGACATAATTCTCAAGCATTTTTGTTTTGTTTGAAATTCCGTTTATACATTTATTTCACCAAATATTTGTTTTTTGTTGTTTTTTTTTTTTGTAATTTCTTATTCTTTTTGAAACTGATATAATATAATTGTTTTAATCGTTTATTTTTTTTTTTTTGGGGATTTTTTTGTTTAGCATTTCTTGAAGAACTCTGTCTATATATATGTATATATATAAGTAGGCATTTATATGCGTATGTGTGAATATGAAACATAGACACATTTCACATTCTAAATACTGTATATATATGTATATGTACGTTGTATGTATATCTGGTATGTATTGATGTAGGTAGTTATGTATATCGATGGTCACCATTTCGTATTTAAAGTGTATCTGTATATTGTATGCGTGTGTGTGGATGTGTGTTTGTGTGTGTATCTGTGGAAGTGTGAGTGTTAGTGCTAGCTAATGCTTACGTAAATTTTAGCTATTTTATTTATGCTTTATTCAAATTTGTAGATTAATAATATACGCTTTACTGCTTAGTTAAATTCATGAACTCTTTAACGATTAAAAACAAATACGCTTATTATGAGCATTATGATGGATGTTCCCAATTTCATTAACGCTACAATTTCACTGCATATTGTAGTGATCGTTTCAGCATTAAATTTTAAGTAGAAAAAAAAGATTTCCAATTCGATGCAGTGTTTGTAAAATTGTTACGCAAATGAAATTCGAAACAGTCGTCGATATATTTATTTGTGTGTGTGTGGTGTATGTATATGGGTGTAGTAGTAGGCTCTATAAGAAGTGTGCATCTCATCCATACATATAATAAACAGAAATTGCGTTTTTTTTTGCCTCTATTTAACATTTTGCTAAAGAAATTTTGCTGTATTTACTTAATATATCATTGTATATAGAGCTTTTTTATTTTATTAATTTGTTGTTGTATTTATTTAAATTCATAATCAACCCAACATTAGCTACATAAATATATATATGGTTTCAAGTGCATACCGAGCGAGTCAGATAATTCGATTTTCGCTTTACTTTTCTAAGGGTACACGAAACTGTTCTCACTTTCACTTTCGCAACGAATGTTGCATACTTTTAGTGTGAAAATGGAAGGAAGAACAGTTCCGATTCGCGCTATAGATGCAGATATATATATGTATATGTATAGTTGTTGTATGCAATAACAAGTTACAAGTAAGTCCCATCGTGTTATGTACTGGTTATCATTTCGAAAGGCAATTGAGAGTGGGTTTTATATATATAGTATATATAGTAAGAGATATATGTATGTATCATTAGGAGTACAATTTAAGATAGACTATAACTGTAACTAGCATTGAACTGACGCACAGCATAACAGAACATAACATGAGTACATATGTAAGTATGATAATATGTCTTTGTGTTTGTAGCTAGATTGCATTTTGGAATAGCATAAGTGATAATCGATCTACGCAGATTTTATACAATATCTCCCTATTTTATATAGTACATCTTTTGCAACCAATTTCCAACATTCAGATTATAATAATAATACAAACTAATACAATTATGGCAGTTGATATAAGCGCTTAAAGTAGACCATAATTAAAAAAAAAAAAATACATAAATATTAACTAAAAAAAGTAACAGTAGTTAAACAATATAAAGTGCTAACATACAAGTATATATTACAGACCTGGATCGGATTCAGTGATCAAATCAATTAGAGCAGAAACTCTGCACACCTTTAGGACCGTCGAGAACCTAAGTACCAAAGTCAAGAGGACTAAAAGCTAATCCTTCGCTTGAGTAGATGAAATTGATGCGAAAGCGGAATCCGGAACAGATCTGTGCTATTTCTCTTTATTATTACCAATACTGTTGTTCTATGTGTAATGTCGAACTTCTGTCCGATATTCAATATGCGATACAGATTAAAGATAAGTGAATGGTCATCATGCTTAGTATTTAGTTAACAATTAATATCGCGATATATATATATATATATTTATAGTATATATACAAATACGTACGCATATTGTTGTGGAAAACACGGAAAACCATCATTATATATATATTTCTTTAGTATATGTATTATTCGTTTAGGTATTTTGGGGGGAAAAACACTTTAAATATATATATATATATTATGTATGTAAGTTTTATGAGTATGCATGTAATTAGGTTTTTGGTATTGGCTTGAAACACACATCTAATAGTAGAACAGAAATGTAATTGTCCTTTGATATAATTAGTATATGTATTATGCATATTATCTAATTGTATATACTTTCCTTTATTTTTTTGAAATATGTAACTTGATTTTCGATTTCGATTTGCATTTTGTATTTTAAATGGTAATTTGATTGATTACATTTATGAGATTTTAAAGTCGCACATTTGATTCTATATGAGTGAAATATCTGAGCTCTCATTATTTACGGCAATATCAAATCAAGTCAAATCAATGAATGCGAATGTTTTCAAATAAATGCTGAATGGGCATTATAATAAATATCAAGCGCTTGGTGTCAGTTCAGAATTAATCTTCTCGTTCTGCTCAAGCTAGCTCAATTCAAAACTAAGACAAATCTCTCGATAAATTTCGACTACAATTAGATAATTTCATGTAATGCGGTTGAACTTAATAATTTATTCGACTCTTATCGAGTCGCATGTATTTGTTGCTTTTCTTTTGTTGCGGATGTGGTTTTTGTTGTAGTTATTATTGTTGATGTTGTTATCGTTTAGAGACCAAAACCACTGGCTCGTTATACGTTTCCTGTGAGCAGCAAATGTTGGGGATTAAAATATCAATGAATTAGTCATTATTGTTTGTTTTGTTTATGTACAGAATAAACATGTATAATATATTGTATAAATAATAGCAGAAGTAGTACAAAAAATACACAAAATAAATACAAAATCAATGGACTACAAAATATGCATTCAAATGCAAAATCAATATCAATTGATCAATTATAAATTAAAACTAGAGATTGGCTAACAAAGGATACACAGTGCTTGGAAGGGCCTTTTAACTTACACATTAATTAAATTGCTAAACAACTAAATAATAACAAATTAACAATAGATGCACAAGAATTTGAGGGTAGATATTGCAACAAATTTACAACTAAACATTTGTATGACGGCGAGAATAAATTGGCATTACTTATTCGAAAGGCGAAACAAAATAAACAAAAGGAAATACAAATAATCTTAATTGGAATGTATGTAGTTCTTTGTGGGGCGAGAGAGAGAGAGCGAGTTGTAAAAAAAACTACTTTTAAAGCATCGTCATGGTTGTGTTTGTAAAGGGAGTTGGAAGTGGGCAGAGAGAGATTCACTGTGCTTTTGTGCCGTTCTGTTTCGCTGTCTTACCGGACGTGACAAACGGACCCACATAGTTGCTGGGAAACAGCCCTGAGAGGCCATTCAGTTCGCCGCGCCACCATTCCGGCTCATCGCGGCCCAGGACACTAATAATATCGTCCTTATCGAACGAGAGCTCATCATCATTTTGTGCTTTGTACGGATATAGAGCAATTACTTTATCTGCAATTAAAAAAAAAAACATAACTTAATACAAATTACAAATACTGTGTACAGCTTGTTGATAACGTACCCAAAATCTGCTCGGTCATTTCAATGCGACTGCCGGAGACGGGAGTATTGCGTCCGCTGTTGCGTCCACCCTGCAACACCTTCACATAGGTGGCCGGGAACCAACCAATTTGACGACGCCTGCCCTTGGCCTGGAGTTCACCTTCCCACCAGCCGGAATCGGTCTTTTTGCGTATCATAATCAATTGGCCGCGTGTCAGCGACAATTGCTCGCTGCTGGTGGCCTCATATGGAGCAATAACTTGTGCAATCTCCGAACGTTTGGCGCGCATGCCCTGAAAAATGGCGTAAGAGAGTGAAATAAGTAAATATAATGTTGATTAGTTAACATCGATTAAACAGCAAAGTGTTTGTTATATAAGGGTATAAAACAACTATTTACGGGTGTCATGGAAGAAGTGCGTGACATGGGTCGGCTGTAGCTCTCGGCCGGTTCGTTCTGTGACTTGGACTGCGTGTTTATCTGCGAGACCTCAGTGTCAAGATCTTCGTTAGTGTGCGACTCCTCCAACGCCTCCGCGGCCTGTGGCTGTTGCGTTGGCGTCTGTGCCTGATGCGTTTGTGGCGTCTGCGGTTGTGTCTCAGGTTCAGCGGCAAACGCCGAGCTGCCATTGTGTGTAGCCTCCTGGTCAGCAGCATGATGTGTGTGTGTAGTTATGGATGTAGGATTGTATTGATTTGGTTTTTTTTAGTTTTTTAGCACATGAAAAGCATTTTGGATTAGTAGATGATGCATATGATCGTTAACCACATCACATGGCTAATCTAACAGCTACATTTGATGAAATGCTAAATGCTTACCTGTTCGGTTACCTCCTCATCGTTTGCAAGAGCAGCAGTTGCTGTTGTTGTTGCCGTGCCCACATCTGCCTTTTGCACATAGTTCGAGGGAAACATGCCGGTGCGATTGCCAATGGTGCCCGTCCACCACTCGCCCTCTTTTTTTGATGACCATCACCATTTCGCCAGCACTAAAGCTTAAGTCACCGTCTTCAGCTGATTCATAAGGATATGCGGCTATATAATATTCGACATCGCCTGTCGCTGCCGCCGTTGTTAACGCTGCTCCAGATGCTGCCGCTGCAGTTGCATCCAAGTCCAACGCTGTCGCCGACAAGGCGCCAGTGTCATTGTAGTTAACTGCAGCTGTCGCGGCAACGGCAGCTGGCTCAACAGCAGCCGGTGTCGAAGTTGTTGGATCATCCTCAATCTTCTCGACGTAAGACTCGGGGAACCAACCAGTGTGGCCGTTAATCTCGCCCGCCAACCAACCAGGTTCAGCGTTCTGCTCCAATGGCACCAGAATTATATCGCCCGGCACAAATGTAATCTCCTCTGTGTTGCGTGCATTGAACTCGTAGACGGCACGGTATTTGACAAAGCCTTCAGGTGCCGGTCCACTGAGATCAACAGCAGGTGCCGTCACAGCAGCCGCAGCAGTTGCAGCAGCTGTGTCATTACTAAGTCCATAGCTGCCATAGGCATCCACAGCAGCTGGTTCGCTGGATGTGCCCCAAGCGCTGCCAGTATCCCAGGCGGATGTTGAGCTAATTGTAGACGTTTCATTCTTGCGATTATATTTCAATTCCAGCACTGAAGTCCGCTCCACATCGTACTCCTTGTAAAGCTGTTCGCATTTGGTGATTAGCGCCGAGAGTTCGGCCTTTAACTCCTGCATTGTGACATCGTTCGAGTTGAGATCCTCCTTCTTGGACTCAATTTCCTGCTTGATGTTCTCCACCTTATCCTTGATTTGCTTAATAAGCAGCTAACAGAGTGATATGACAATTTCAGTAATAAGTTTATCAACTAATTAAAGTGTTTTCTTAGAGCCTCACTTGTTTGTGTGCAAACGCTGCATTGAGCTGCTCCTGCTGTGCTGCATCTCCGGCCACGGCGCCACCGCTGGCTTTGCTCTTGGCATCCCATTTTGCGCGCTCCTGAGTCAGCTGCAACAACTTGGCGTTCTGCTCCTTGATGCGCGCTTTTAGCTGTCCCATTTCGCTCATAGAAGTGTCGCGCTGTGTGCGCATGCCATCAATCACGGACTTGACATTGGTGACGCCAGCGCGTGTATCGCAAATCTTCTGCGACAGATCCTTAATCTGCAAACAGAATTAATCACCAATCTTGACTTTAACTGCATTGTCTGCTCACCTTTTCGTTGAGCGTGCTAAGCTCCACATTGAGCTGCGTATTGTGTGCCTTCTGCTTGAGAACACGCTCCTGTTCCCGCTGCTTCTGTGCGTTCATTTCGGCAATGCGTGCCTGCTCCCATTCCTGCTGGCGCTGCTTCTCCAGCTCCCTATTGAGATAATCAAATAATCAATTCTGTAGCCCTTTTTAAACAAATTTTCGTTGCTCACTTTCTAGCTGCCTCCTTGGCTTCCAACTCGCGCTTACGTTGCTCCTCCTTCTCCTGTTCGATTTCACGTTGTCGCTGCAACTGGCGCTCCAATTCCTCCTGCTGCTTGCGCTCTGCTTCAAGACGTGCCTTCTCACGTTTGTCGGCTTCTTCGCGTTCCTTGCGCTCACGTTCTTCACGCTCCTTGCGTTGCTGATCCTCCATCAATTTACGCCTGCGATCCAGCTCCACCTTGCCCTTTTCATAATTCTCCTTGCGCTTGTCCTCAAAGGATGCTAATAAAAGCAATACATTAAAGAGACAGTCAACTTAAATAATTGAAGTTTAACTTACTTTGCGGCAATCCTGCTGCTGGATCAGCATCCGTCATGGCGCCGCCCTGCGAAGACACCGAAGTATGACGCGAGGCTGGCTGTGAACCGGGCCGAGAGCTCACACCGGACACGGAACCAGGACGCGACTTAATCTTACGCAAACTGGGCGGCACCCAATCCAAGGGCAGCGTAACCGGTATCTTCTCACCAGTCATGGCTTTCTCGCACAAAAACATAGCCAAAATGAACTCGTCACAGCTGAGCCGCCCATCGCCATCGACATCGGCCAGCGTCCAGATCTGCGCAAGCGTCACTTGCGGCAGCTTGCTCTGCACCAACACGCTGCGTGCCTGAGCGCCTGTCAAGTAGCCGGAACGTGTACGATCATTGGCATTGAATACCTGCGTGTATTTGCGTTTCTGTGCCGCCTGCACAGCCCACTCCGCTTGCCTATCAGTGAAAATGGATTAAGTTTAGAGTAATGTGTTCATATTCAATAACTTACGGTGACTCAATCGAGGGCGCACGTTCAGAAATGGACATGTGGCGACTGGGTGGGTTGCTGGGCGGTGGCGAGATGATCGCAGCGGGCACCGCTGCCACAGCTACAGGCGCAACAACTGGCGGAGCCGCAACAACTGGAGGCGCCACAACAGCAGCTACAGCCGGCACAGCAGAAATGCTCTTGAGCGGATCAATGGGACTCATGGAGCTGGTCGAGCCTCGTGGAGTCATTGTGGGCGTTTGGCCAACAGCCGCAGGTGCAGCATCCGCCAGCGAAGCCAGCAGCGAGGGCGGCAGCAACTTGGGCACGTCCATGCCGCGCAGTTTTAAATTAATGAGTTTGCAGGCGATGCTGAACTCATTAATGTTCATTTTGCCATCGGAATCCGTATCAGCCAAAGCCCTATGAAAGATAGGAGATGGTGGTTGAGTGAAATCACAAAAGCAGCCAAACAAAACAATGTCAACAACACATACATATGTATATACTACACATATTTGTCTTATCGGTTGACGCCTCAAATATCAGCAACAACAAATATGTATGCATGGGAAATAAGTGACTCATTTATAGACTTACCAGATTTGACCCAAGATCAATGGCGGCAGCTGAGACTGCAGGAAGAATCCTTTCGCTTGGGCACCGGTCACAAAGCCGCCCTGTGGTTGCAGCGCCTTAAACTGCTCCTGATACTTTAACTTCTCTCGCGGGGTGACCGCCCACGCATCAACCGCTGGATTCATGTTGCTTTCTGCTTCGCCTGCCTTATTTCGAGTGAAGTGATTCGGTTTCTTTCTTTTTTTCCTTTTTCGCTCGCTCGTGTCTGTCGGTATGTCTGTGTCTCTGTATGTGTGTGTGTCTATTCTATACGCATTTGCCTACACTAGCGAAAGAGTGTGTGTATTTCTCGTAACCGAAACAACGTCGACTCTCTCTCTCTCTCTAACTCCCCCACAACAAACTTTGCTTCTGTGCCTGCGTGTGTGTGTGTGGTTTTGTTCTTGCTTTAATGCGCTCTCTTCGGCCGCTGCTGAGTACACATCAAATACATGTCACGCTCCTCCACTCACTCACTCAGTCACTGCACACACACACACTCGCTCGCGCTACACACTGGCTTACGAGGCGCTCGCTCGCTCTCTCTCTCTCTTTTACTATTGAGTATCCGTTTTACTCCCACCACCCCACAATTTTTCACAATGGATTTTTATGGTTTACCTATAAAATGCAATTGCAAATTTATATTTTTTTTGGTTAGCAAATATATCATCTCCACTATATAAGTCAGTTTAACATTTATTATTATCGAGTACAGCAGTTTTATTGTAAATATATTATTTTAATTATTTCAGTTTTATCGCCGTTTTGCGTATTTTGTGGGCGTTTAGTTATTCCACAAAAATTGCACTTTCTTTGGTGTATGTGTGTGCTTATTGATTTCTTAAGTATTTTACCAACTGCTGTAGTTGTGCAACGTGTATGCAATAAATGTGCAAAACTATTGATGAGTGCTTACTTTTCATTTGAACACTAAATTTTCTAAGTTTTGTTATTTTTTTTTCGTTTTGTCGTGCTGCAAATTGAGGTCAGTGTGACCGCGCCGATAACGATATATAATACCATTCGGCTCCAGATTAAATTTGATTATATACAATTTCAGTCTCTTGAAATACTATTTATTATTAATTAATAAATTAATTTTAAGATTCCATTTATTGAAATATCCATTCGCTTACAATAATTAATATTATTTATTAATTCACCAATAAATATGTAAGTATATTTATCTGCCAGTTTACTTAGAACTAAAACATTTCCACTTGTTCTATACCTCTCAAGCCACATTCCACGTTTCTTTGTATTTTTCTAAAATGTTCGCGTATTTCTCATTAAAAAGAAATCACACTTCTCAGTAATACTATATGACTGGGTATTTTCTATATATACCATATATAAAAAAAACTTTCTACCAAATGTTCTATATTATACCATAAAATATTGAATTCAAATATTTACATGAAAAGAAACACAATACATATGGATATTATTTAAACCAAATTAAAAAATGAATTTTTACTTAATAAATAATTTATATTTAACAGTGCTACTTTGATGAATAATTGGCGAACTTATAAATTTATTTAGCCAGAGTTGCCAAAACGTGAAATACGTAATGAAATCAATTTTTAGCGTGAAAAGTATTTTCAGCAACTTGGAGTACGGTCACACACCACCAAGCACGTTCTTTTCTCTCCGAACACGTGTGGCAACTGGTGGTAATATTCGCTTGACATAAATGTGTTAAGAATATGTAACAAAATGTCGGAAACTTCAGAAGACGAGCAAGCGCAATTGCAAGCAAGCGATGAAGAACTCAGTGGTGATGAAGAGCAGGAAAACACAGACGCCGAGGAAGAGGATGAGGAGGACGACGGCGACGATAAAGAAACTGAAAATGAGTGTGAGGACGATGCGTCCGCTGTCGATGAGGATAAAATTGAAAATGGCGACAAAGCGCTAACGTGGAAAGATCTTGTAAGTTACTTAAGTTAATACCAAGCAAACTGCAAATGCTAACCACAAAGTATTAATGTGCTTAGGGTCTCAATGAAACACTGTGCAAGGCTTGTGATGAGCTAAAGTGGAAGGCGCCTTCAAAGATTCAAAAGGAAGCGATACCTGTTGCCATACAGGGCAAGGATGTGATTGGCTTGGCGGAAACAGGATCGGGTAAAACCGGCGCCTTTGCGCTGCCTATTTTGCATGCGTTACTAGAGAATCCGCAACGTTATTTCGCACTGGTATTAACGCCAACACGTGAACTTGCATTCCAAATTGGTGAACAATTTGAGGCGTTGGGTGAGTTTCAATTAAATTATCTTTAGTACTAGGAATAATCCAACACAATGATGTTAAAACCTTTTTGATTTTATGTTTGTAAAACGTAAATATGAAATGTATTATTTCTTTATTCGTCACTACCTCTGAGTTCACTACCTTTTTTCGAATGTAAGGCGTAAATATTTGTGACATGTTGTTAAAGTGCACGTTTTTGTTCTTTGACTTTAAGGCAGCGGCATTGGCATTAAGTGTTGCGTCATTGTTGGCGGCATGGACATGGTAGCCCAAGGACTGCAGCTGGCCAAGAAACCACATATAATCATTGCCACACCCGGTCGTCTTGTGGATCATCTGGAGAACCTTAAGGGCTTCAATCTGAAGGCCATTAAATATCTGGTTATGGACGAAGCTGATCGCATCCTCAACATGGACTTTGAGGTGGAGTTGGATAAGATTCTCAAAGTATTGCCACGTGAACGACGAACGTTTCTGTTCAGTGCCACGATGACGAAAAAGGTGAAGAAACTACAACGTGCCTCACTGAAAGATCCAGTCAAAGTGGAAGTCTCCAACAAATATCAAACTGTCGATCAGCTACAGCAATATTATCTATTTATACCTGTAAAATACAAAGATGTCTATCTGGTGCACATCCTCAACGAGCTGGCTGGCAACAGTTTCATGATCTTCTGCAGTACTTGCAACAACACTGTGAAGACGGCTTTGATGTTGCGAGCTCTGGGCTTAGCTGCGATTCCGTTGCACGGACAGATGTCGCAGAACAAACGCTTGGCAGCGCTCAACAAATTTAAGGCGAAAAATCGTTCGATTTTGATATCCACCGATGTTGCCTCACGCGGTCTTGACATTCCCCATGTGGATGTGGTGGTTAACTTTGATATACCCACGCACAGTAAGGATTACATACATCGTGTGGGACGCACAGCGCGTGCCGGACGTTCCGGGCAAGCCATCACTATGGTCAGTCAGTATGACATTGAATTGTATCAGCGTATCGAACATTTGCTGGGCAAACAGTTGCCTCTGTACAAATGCGAGGAGGATGAGGTGATGGCTCTGCAGGAGCGTGTGGCGGAAGCACAACGTACAGCGAAACTGGAGCTCAAGGATCTGGAGGATAGCAAGGGCTACAAAGGTGGCAAAGGCGGTGGCACTAAGCGTTCGGCTGCTGGAGGGGACCACGATGATTCGGAACAGTTTACGGGTGCGCGCAAGCGCATGAAACCCATGGGCAAGGGTGGGAATAACAACTATAAGAACAAGGGGGGCGCTGGCGGTGCCAAAAAGAATTGGAATCGTGGCAAAAAGCGCAATTAATTAGTAATCATATAAATAATTTAAATAAATGTACTACACCAATTTTCTGGAAAGAAATACATCTTTTTATTTGTGTAAAACTCCAGAAGTGGACTAAGATTACGAAGGTTAAAAATAAACTTTAGTACTGTCCAACAGCACACTTAAACTAATTCAAATCTTACGGCCGTAAGATAGCTGTAATGAAACAAAAAGATTATGCTGATTAAATTGATGAAAACAGGCAGCTTTAGAACGAAACATCGTTGCTGCTGCTTGACCTTATTATAGAGGCTTATTTTAGGGTTTGTCCACCCAGCTCTTGGTGCGTGGCCGAAGCTCTTGGTGACGGCTAAAGTATTGCTGCTGCTGATAACGATAATGTTGCGGTCGCTGTTGCTGCTGATTATGACAAAAACTTTGATGCTCAATGGAGTTCGGCGAATAAAGTTGCTGTTGTTGTTGTTGGGGATATTGATGCTGTTGCGAATGAATTTGTTGCTGATGTTGATGAGATAACTGAAACCGCTGGATTGCAAGCAGCAGCGTTTGCAGTTGCGCATTTGGCTGACCTGCGCTATCGTTGAATAAGATTTCAGCAACCGTTGTCACAGTCGAGTACGAGCCCTCTATAGGAGTAAAAAAGAACCAGCTGACATACATTATTCTTGAGCATTTCATTTTTCTGGGTCACAGCAAATTCAGCAATTCGCCTGCCGAACTCCAGAGGAATAGGAAATGCACGGGCATCAAAGAGTTCCTCCCAATTGCGGCATATAATTGTGCCAATATTCAATGGCCAATATTTTGAGCAACTCGTTGATTAACAGCGGATATTGCAGCAATGCATTTGGTTGCCACAGATATTTCATTAGGTGAGCGACAATCACCTGTGGTGACATATGAAAGCGTAATAGCGTTTCGTAGATATCGACTATAAATGGTGCACACAACTCCATGTACAGACAACAATCGTTAATCATCCTGAGCATATAGTTTCGCATCTGACGAGTGCCAAAGATTGTGGCAAACAAAGCGAAATACTTTTGAAATAGAAGCCAATGGCGCAACATGAAGTTATAGCAGTCAATCAGTTGTTTATTGGTCATGGAGTCGAGACGACGCCTGACATCACCAATCTCGCTGAGTTGATGATTGCAGTTGGGATTGGCGCAGCAACCATCCAAATACCTCCAGCATTTGATGTCAAACACGGCGCTGTTGCGTCCCATGCCTCTATAGATGTTGAAAGTGCTGGACACGTTGCTTGACGCTGCTGGCTGCTCTGACCTTTGATAAGGTGGTGCAAGGATGGGAACTGCATCCGGAACTGCTGCTCGTATCGGCCTGCATAGCTGTGTTTCTGGCTTCAGAGGCTTTTGTCGCTGCAAATTGGCTATTGTGGGCTGCTGTGGATTGCCATTGAAGAACGGTTCTTTCTGAGCATTGCATCTGGGCAGCTGGCGATTGTCATTTACTGAAGACTCTTTTTGTTGCTGTCTGCCATTAACGACTCGATGTTGCTGCTTGTGGTCGATGTTGTTTGCAGGCTGTTGCCTCGCTTTCTCGGACTCTCGTTGTTGCTGCTCTCCATTCACCAACGCCTGTTTATGTGGTTCCTGCAGCGTCTCAAGCTGCAATTTTGGATTATTCGTTTTCTTGGGAATACGAAAGCTGCGCAAGTCATTAAGTGATATGTTGGTTTTTACAGCATTAGTTGCCGGATGAGCTGTAGCTCCTGGACTGACAGCAGCTGGAGTAAGTGCTGTCAATGGACTCATAGAGCCAACAATTGAATCAGCAATAACTAATTCATTCCTATCCATTTCATTCACAATTGAATTTCGCTCATCAATGTCATCCATGCCGCCGTCCCAGGAAGTGATCAATGAAAGGACATCGTCCGAGTCGATTTCGAAATTAAGCTCATCTTGCAATAACGCGTCCAGCTCTAAGGGAGTTTTGTCATTATTCTTATTCTGTTGTATTGTCGTTTTAAGATTATCTTGCTCGACCAAAGCAATATTATCTGGTCCTTGGCTTATTAAGTTAAGGTCTATATACTGTGTTACAACTGCATTTTCAATAGGCTCTGTATCCATTTGGCAGCAAGAACTTTCTTGAAATAAGTTTTGCTTCTTCAACACTAATGAATTTTGGTTTGTCAAGTTTTGATCATCTTCATGGGTCACGGCGATACTTTCTGATGCGGTATCCGTAGCAGAGCCCGTGGAAGAGCTTCGATCACTTTGAAGTATTGCTCGTGGAACCAATGAGTTAAGATTACCCTGTGATATTGACGCATACTGGTACAAGAATGTACTGTTCTGGGCATCTGTTGCTAAGTTTGTCAATTTGAGATCGTGTTCTATCGACGCATTTTCTGATCCTGTCTCCGTGGACAAATATAGATCATTTTGTAGCATCGTTCGACTTATTTCCATTGAGTGAATATTATTCTGAAATATTTCTATAGATTCCTGTGTTAAGTTAAGCTCATCGTCTAACATTGTATCCTGTTCTAATAAATTAAAGTTCGTTGCAAAACTGTTTGTAGGTGCCTCCGAAGACATAAATAAATCATTTGAAAGCGAAAGATCGGCAATTTCTTCAAGTAAATCTATGGATTCCTTTGTTAATTTGGGATCATTTTGCAGCATCGCATTCTGATCGCATGAGCTGCGATCATTGTTTAATATTGAATCCAATTCGGAGTGAATTTCATCCGCCAATTCGATGGCCAAATTGTCAACATATTGTGTTGAATTGGCTAAATCGCGATATATTTCGATTTTTGTCTTTTCGTCAAATCCTTTAAAAGGTTCATCGACTTCAGTAACATTAATTATATCCACATCAACAGATTCATCATTGGCCAACAATAGATTGAAATCAGCATTTTTGTCAACATTAACAGGTTCTTTTTCTTCGCTGTCTCTCTCTGTCACTATCATAAGATTACTGAGATCTTCCACTTCAACATCTTCTAGAGTTACAGCTTCTTCTACGCTTGAAGTAATGTTCATAGTTGGCCCTCGCGTCAAATTTATGGCTGAGGGTGGCATGTGAGCAGTCGATGCCATTATCTGTGGTGACAAAAGAAACTGATTAGCTATGAACTCAACTGAAGCACTAACAAATACTGCCTTTGATTTCGCTCGCCTAATTCGAGGCGGCTTAGACTTTAAGTTGTCTAAATTAGATTTGCCAGCCAACTTTTTCTGCGCTACTTGTTGTTTCTCATTTTTATCAATCTTATGGTCCCCATTTTCAATTATGAGCACATTTTGTCTGCGCATTCGTTTTGCAGTTGCTTCGTTTTGTTCTGTCAAGTTTTGAGAGTTTCTTCGCTTCTTTTTAGGTGCGTTATTGTTTGTTGATGTTTTTGTTTGAGCCTTTTTCTGTTCGGGGCTTGTGCCTAACATTAAAAGATCGTCCTGAAACGGGAAAAATCTTTAGTTAAGAACAAACAAATGGCAATAAATTTGAAGAGCTTTGAAGTCATCAGTAGTTTGTATTTTAGAGACAGTTACAGGTATACAGCCGATACGCTTTGATTAGTAAAGGACCGAAGATCACAAAGCCTATTAACAGATTTAAAGATCGCTCAGATATTCAGTTGATTATTTTTTAGAACTGTATTGAGGGGATTTTTAGTATGAAAAGGCTAAAAGATCATAACTACTTAAAGTATTTGGAATAGAATTTACATTACAGTACAACTTCTTTAGCACATAATAATCATGAGCACAGTCGATTTGAATATCTCTGCGATTTTCAATGCTTTATGTTTTAGGGATACCCTAAGAAACTCGTAGGTCTTCTATATTTTCTTTAATTAATAATTCATTTATTTACGTACATTATCCTGGTGCTTTGCCAGCTCTGTTTTCGAATGCATCTGCAGCTGCTCCGATTTAAATTTAATATCCGCCAACTGCTGATTAAAATTATTATTGTCAACCACACATCGTCGCGTGGATCTTCTTCGCGTACTTATTGGCTCCACTTTGATTTTATCTTTCAGACGATTTTTTAATGCCGACAGCGGCTCATCATCTATATCGGAGCTTGTATTCAAACTTTTTGAAATTTCCATATTCTCCTCAAGCTCATCCACTAACTTTTCCACCTGCAGAAATATTTAAATTTTTATCGTTTATTTACACTTTTCGCAATTTAGAGACTCACACTTTTAACACTTATGTAGGGTTCATTGCGATCGTACATGGAATTCAGGAAATCTTCGTAAATTTCCTGCCACTGGCTGTCCGTGTATTTGTCGATGCCCGTTTGGTCCACAACCTGATTCCAAAGGCGAATAATGTCACGTTTACGCATCGTTATTGATAAATATTATTTAATTTTTAATAATGGAGCGTAGGCTACAACAACAAGTTTTACGCATCGCACGAAGTTGCACTTTTTAACATGTGCCGTTATGTTGAATTTCTTACGCGTTATCGAGTTGGTTCCAAAAATAATCGATTAATCATCTGCTCGAGTGTGCCCAATATGCATTTGATGATGTCTGTCCTTAAATAGTAATTAGTACTTTGCGGCTTGTGGTCACGCTATCTCTATACTGCTATAAATAAATATATGTATGTGGCCCGATGTACATGTAGATATTGGCGCGCACTTTTAATTATTAAAGAGTTCATAGTTATTAAAGCATTTCAACCCCACAGCAAATGCATTTGTTCGTTTTTCATGCATACGTATAGACGTATTTTTATTGGCCCAAAAAGTACATTTACAATTAATCTAATTTAAAATGTCTACAGTATAAAACAATATTTAAAGGTCAAAATTTTACTAAACTTAATTATTTGCACAACGCACTCGGCCACATACAATTGCGAGCTCTAAACGCCTTAGCAGTGTACGTCAAAAAGCTCGCAGATTCCTTCGTCATTTTTCAGTACAAAATTGAAGTCTTCTTGAGGTGGATTCAGCTGCACAAGTGGCGGGTTTTCTGTAAATACACAAAAATTCCTTATGTGACAACTGCGCTTGGACTATGGTCGTGCTAAAGTTACCTAGATTCGGATCGTCTGGATAAAATCGCCTGAGTGAATGGCCGGCCATATAATTTTGAAATATGATTTTCGCTGTCAGTTCATTTTCTAAAGCCTTCATTTCATCCTTTAATTCAGGATTGCAAGAATAAGTATGCTCATCTTTGATGACGTTACCAGTGCCGCCCATTACGACACCGGCATCATCGCTCGAGTGTGACGGTGACGATGGTGCTGATGGCGACGACGCATCCAAGTGTCTCTCATCAAACGGTCCGTCGGCATCTTGGGGATTCGCTGTCGCTTTGCCTTGGTTGGTTACCAGACGTATATCGATTGTACTGCCATTATCCAACGAAACACGCAGCTCACTCTGTGGGTACAAATGAAATATATTACACTTTTTTCCCCATAATTATTATTATACGGGTTGCTTTTGCTTACTTCATTGCGCTGAATCTCCACTTCTTCGTCATAGTTGGGTATGGTAAATACGGAATCATCCCCATACAACTGCAGCAAGTCATCGCGCGTTACATATGCGTAGGACTGATTGCTAGGATCCTGCATGATGAAGTGTAAATTGCGTTGCGCGTACTCCAGCTGTCTGTCCAAGTCATCTTCAATGGTTTTCAGATGATCTGTGCGCTCACAAGCCACATCGTAATCTTTGCGATCCTTGGCATTCGTAAAACCGCCGCCACTAAAAGGTATAAGACAATTAATATACAACTATGTATAAGAGAAGCAACACCTAAGCTATCGAAGTACAGTACGACAGTTTCTAAAGTATAATATTTATTTTATACATATGTATGTATATAAGTTTAGCTTACCGCCAGCGCACTAGTGAACAGTGTCTGCCTTTATCTATCAAGCCAATGCCCTCGAGGACATTGGTGATATCATAAATACGTCGCTTCTGCACATCCAAGATTTTTGTGGCCTAAATAAGAGAGAATATTAGTCACCGTAATTAACTATAATACAGCTTCGAATTACCTCTTTCAAATCTATTGAGCCGCCATTCTGTTTCATCAGGTCGACGAATTTCTGGGTCAATAACACTAACGAACCCACTGAGCGCTGTTGACTGGGCTGCGATTGGGAGGATTGCGATGATTGTGATTGCTGTTGTGGCTGTTGCTGCGTTTGTTTTTGTTGTTTTTCCGGTGACGACAGTTCTATGTGGAAACTGTCATATGGTTTTGCATCCATCTCCATCTCGAGATCAGCTGCACCAGCAGAGTCATCAACTTCAGGGCTACTGCTGCTGCTGTTGCTGGCAATGATCCGCTGCTGCTGCTGCTTGGCGACCATAGCTGCAGATTTACGCTTGTACATGGCGCGCGCTTAAATAAAACCGTTTGTGTGATGATTGCTGACGAATTGGTTGCCACACTTTGTATACTCTAAGTTTGGACAATGAAAATATTTGCTTATTTTGTTGATAAATCTCAATTAAATACAAATGTTGGCGCTTGAGCACAATTCCGCCATTTATGTCACTTTTTTCATTCTCCCAGCACTGCGCATCAGGGTTGTTTAGTGCAAATTTATCGACCCACCACCCCTTGTTATCGAAGAATTTAGGTTGGCGCAAATAATTTATTACATGTTTACGCAATGAATACGTTTTCATTACTTGTGTCACGTGCCACGAATGAATAAAATTATTGGTAATTAAACTAATTTGAACAAATTTCCAAGTTTATCTTTGGAATATGGTTCAGTGACCTGAATCACACACCTTCACTTATGTTATCGACAAGCCACCACAATTTATTGAACAATAAAACATTGTTTTCAATTGTTCATGTTGGCTTTGGCAAAAAAAATAACATGTGGTTTATTATTGCAACCAAAAGGTAGCTTGAGTTATTATGTGGAATGGTCTGTATTGTATTATATTTTGTCTTAACCACACTGTCATTGCCAGCCATGTGTATGTGAAACGCGCGCTCACCAGGTGCTTTAATTGCGTGTCACGCTGTACATTAACATTTGTATCCAAATCACAAAGTGTGTATGAACTGCTTTTAATCAAGATAATTATCAAGCAATACAGAATTTTTTTTAATTTGTGGCACCTAATTGTAGCAAAGTTTTTACGCTTATCCAATTAATTATTACAGGTAAAAAATTTTGAGCATACTTACGAAAGCACTAATACACAAGGTAACACTTAATATTTGCTTCTATATTTCAAAGGATGCCCGCGTTGGCTATTTTAGCATTTATCCAACACTATAGTTTTGCAGTATTGTGTACCATACACAGGTATTTTTTCGTTACTTTACAACATGTGAATGAGCACATAAGGAAATATTTAAGCAAACGTTTCAGCGAATGAAAAATTCTGAAAGAGTTTATATGTTCTACTTATTTCACATATTGTTAAGAGAATATTAATAATACATACATACATACCAATAGCTTACCATCTCTAGTTTCTTTTGTTTCGCATCTATCAAAAACAGAAACAAAACACCGATATATTTACAAGACCAATACATCGATAGGTCGGTAATTCATACAGTTTGTTTGCTACCATACCAATTGAAAACAACGTGCATTGAAAAATATAAGTAATAAAAATCCACAAAAATGCCGTCTAAAATGAAGCCTCGTCTGTCCCGCGGCGTCTTGGACATGAAGTTTATGCAGCGCACCAAACTGAAAGTTGCCAAGGAGGATGACGACGAACAAAGTCGCGCATTATATTCCAATGAGCTCAATACTAAAATGTTAAACAGCAACTCGAATTTCATAATTGAGCCAAGTTATGCGATTTGTGAAGGCTTGATTGATGGACGTCTCAGCTTCCGCGGGATGAACCCAGAGATAGAGCGTTTAATGGAACTGGAGCAGGTGGAAAAGGATGGCAAATCGCGACCCGAACAGCCCAAAGACGTGACCGATCAGGAGATGGTGGAAACTTATTATGCGAATCAAGCGCCGGCTGCAAGCAAAACAATGGGCAAGAAATTCAGTACGAAAAATGAGTTTCACAAGCGTAAGTCAAATGAACAACAACGATTGCACAAAAAAGGACAATTTAAAAAGCCGCGCCAAGATGACGAATAAGTGTAATTAATAAGGTTAATTTAGAAAACATAATAAACACTAAACTTGTAAAGCTACTCCTGTTTCACAGCCTGCAGAGCATAACAAAATTGTGTCGAATTGATCCAACGCCAAGTGTTGCGCCAGAAATCGTAGGTGCTCCCATTGATCAATACAGTTTGACAATGCACTGCAAAAGAGAATTGTAAATAGAAGAAGCAATTTGAATAGTAAGTTTTCCTGCTCACTTGTATCCAATATGCGCTGCACATCAAGAGGCGCAATCATTTTGTCCCAATGATGTGTTCCTTTGGGCGCCAAGTTCAGCACATATTCCCCTAAGACAATGCCACCCAGCCACATGGGTAACGTTTTATTCAATGTGGTGATGAAGATGGATCCACCTGGCTTAAGAGTGCGCACGGAAGCCTCGAGCAGCGCCACCTTGTCCTCCACATGCTCCAATACCTCTGACACAATGACGGCATCGTAGTGATTGTCATTTGTCTTGGCATGTTGATCAATTGGCTGCACTTTATAATCCACCTTCGAGCAAAGTTCTGGGCTACTTTCAGTCAAATGGGAACGTGCCTTGTTTATCAGTTCTTCGCCCAGATCAATGCCAGTTACTTGTGCGCCCAGCCGAGCTAGTTGCTCTGTTAATAAGCCAGCACCGCAACCAACTTCCAATATACGTTGACCGTTAAGCACACTTGTTGTGTTTATGTAAGCGGAATTAACAATGCCTCGCGCAATAATTCCATCACGTATTAAAGGCACTCTGTAAATTAATATATTTTGTAGATATTGTTGCAAAGGTATTAATTGTGGTTACCTGATTTCGTTTAAGGCGTGCAGCGCCGCCATCGGACCCTTTTTGTTCCACCAATCAGAGGCAAAGTTCTCATGATGTTTCACCTCACGCGCAGTGTCGGCATTTTGTTGTTGTTCTTGTTGATGCGAGCTGCCGGTTGCCGTAGACGTTTGATCCAAGCTGAAGCACCTTGGCAGCCTTCTGAGCAGCGACTTATTCGCCCTATTTCGTACATTACACAATTGATTAATAATAATCTGCAGTAATATAACTTATTTACCTGTTCGGATAAAACAAAGTACAATTTCGTAACATTTCGTAGACGAGACAAATTTAGTGAAATTGCTGTTTGTTTTGTTTTTAGCCAAGAGCAGTGTGACCACGTCATAACGATAAATAATGCCATCGTCTTTAAAAAGAAATACTAGAAATATTGACCACACAATACCGCATAAATTATCGGTCACGAGTTAACTTTTCTCCACCTCTACAGCCGTTAATCTTGCGATGTATTTGAAATTCAAACTACAATCTCATTTCATTAATGTAAAATTTAAATTTACGATCTTGAAAGAAGATGTGTAGACCAAAAGTCTATAAGGAATAAAACAGTAGGCCAAGAAAACTGCCCTGAGGGGCCCCAGCTTTCATTCGACATGATGCCAAAAAGGAGACTCTAACTCTAACTTTGAATTCAATCCAGATACCATGTCTTGCTCGAAAATTCAAACTGATTCCCCGGTAAGATGTGCCGATCTCTTATGACATCATGGAGTCTAATGGCATTAAGTCGCTCCCTTAAATTTGATAACTATAGAAGGCTTATATTCCTGGTTTGTGGTTCATCATAATCGTTGTTATCTTCCACTGGTTTGGAAACATTTCTATTCTTAATATAGCATTATAAATTTTCGCTATAGACAAGATAGCCCTCTTTGGCAAAGCCTTCAGTGTGCGATGCCAAATCCTATCTATATAAATAGCTAATATATCTTTGCATACTTTTACATCCGATGAATTACTTGCAAAGTATATCAGTTAAAACTATTTGAAAGCATACTTTTAGGATGTCAATTAATGACGGCACCCCATCACTCGAAATTAAATTTATCTTGGCATACTTTTAGGATGTACTATTAAGTCCGGATAAATTACTAAAATATTGCAGCATACTTTTACTGCGCCACTCTTTAATATTTGTATTTCTCCTTGCTGCTGATTTATGTTCGCCTGGTATTTCATTTGACCAACTGGCATTTTACAAGGGATCTTCGATCTTGTCATGGATTTTCAGCCTTTAATTGTTGGGCACAACTTATAGCATACTTATACAAATTAATGCAAGTAATATTATATATAAAAAAAAATAAAAATTGGAAAATCTCAGACATATTCTGTCCATTTTCACAGGACATATATTGCAAGGATCGTAAGGGTCCACCCTATCATCTTGTATTTAATATTTGTAATTTTTCAGTTCCGTTAGCCAAATGAAAAATATACCCAATTTTCTGTACACATGTCTAATACAATTTAAATTTATTACATTATAATTTTAGGATGTTATATTATATTTCTACATAAATATATGTTGATGGGAACATAATTTTCACATTCAACATCGTTATTACAAAAATGGTCCGGAGTAAGCTGACTTATGTGGAAAACTTATCAATTAATATTATATTTATAATTTTTGTCAATTTCGTCAAACTAAAGAAAGCCTTGCATTCTTTATCTCACTCAACCCTGTTTTGACATCTAAATTAAATACATTTCGGTGTAGTTTTCGGTATACAATTTCGGCAAAATATTGTTTTTGAAATTATTGTTTTTATTTTATTTTAATTTATTTTTTAATCCATCTTAACAATGTCGAAGGGGCGAGGACCGTTGTCTGCATTGTATAACACGGTCATCAATTCGGTTGACAAGGTGGTGCCTCAAGTAGCGCGACCCTTTTGGGAGGCTCCGGCAGGTGATGATGGATATTGTTTAAACATTGAATCAATTGTTGAGTTGTAATATTCATATTTTAGGTCCGAAAACTGTGTTCTTTTGGGCGCCACTCGGCAAGTGGGTAAGTAGCATAATGCTAAATGCCAGCCTAAGTTCAATCAAATAAATCACATAAATTTCTTCTTTTTGTTTAAGACACTTGTTTTGGCCGGGTTGAGTGATCTGTTGAATCGACCACCGCAGGTGGTATCTGTGAATCAATCGGGTATTTTGGCAACAACGGGCTTAATTTGGTCGCGTTATTCCTTTGTCATAATACCCAAGAACTACAGTTTGCTTGCAGTCAATTTGGTTGTATTTGCAACCCAAGGCTGGCTGGTTGTCAAGGCACTGCGTTGGCGCCGTGAAAACGAAAAGAAGAACGCCGAGTTCAGACATCCTTATTATCCTCGTACCCGGTCAGACGATGACTGGTAAATGCTAAATCGAATGTTAAAATAAAATTTTAAAATAAAAGACGAATGCCCCTAAATGCTTCATTATATTTATTATTATGTTTATATTATTGCTTTGTCTTTGCTTTTTTTTTTTGCTCTCCACTCTTGCTGACTCCTGAGATAAATAAAACAATTTAGTTTTGGGTGTGCGGCTCGTGAGCTTTACGGTTTTTGTTTCCTTTATTTATGTTTTCGCATTTTGCAATCTTCGTTTCATGTTCTTAAGAATATTAAGTATTCGTATTCATTCATATTACTGCCCACATAAGTTGTTATTCTGTGGGCTAACGCTTCCGGCATGTGACTTACAATTAGTTGAGACTCTTACAAACTGAACTAAATTTAATAATTTTGCTTGCATATACTATGTACAAAATGTCACCAGTTTGGGTTAGTTGGCATCGTTGGCCACGTTAACTTCGGCTCACGGGTTTCAGCTTCGGCTGTGTCTGGTTGGCCGCCGCTTCTGATTGGTCGTCGTGCTGTTATCCAATGTCGCGTTGCCTTGTGTGGTAGCCAAAGGAGGCATCGTTCGTGCCAATTGCCTGCCGGCCGACTCGTCCGAGTTGTGGCTATAAGCGAGCAGACTGCACTGCAGTTGGCAAAACAAGCCGAGGAACACTGCAAGTCGTGTCACTCACACCGACACAGATGCACACACATACACGTGGCACACGAGCACGAACTTGTAGTGTTGTCTGCCGGGCCAACAGGCGTATGCGTGATTTATCATCAACGTTTTACTTCTCATGCGCGTGTGAGCACAGCAATCTGCCCAAGTCCGTGTGTTTGTGTGCGAGTGTGTGTATGCGACTGTGAGGTTGTGCATGTGTGTATGTGTGTGTGCGACTTTGTTGTGCAACTCTTGTAAGTTTGCCAAGTGCACTGCACTGCTCTCAGCCAACTCGAGACTTTCATCCGCTGCGCCGTGTTGTCTTTGGTTGGTCAGGCCTTAGACTTCGTTGCAGCGGCCGTCGCCGCCAATTGGCCAAAACGAGGCTCCTTTAGCGCATCGCTGAAAAGAAACAGAAAGACCAACAAGAGGGTGAGTGCTGAGTAAAGGACATACAGAGTGAGTGAGAGGGAGAACGAGAGATTGGAGCAAGGGATGTTTGTAATTTTTACTTGGGAAAATCCATTTCAAAATAGTACATACAAAAGTTATTTCAGTTTTCTCGTAAATAGTATTAAATTATTGCTTGGAAAAATCCATTTTCAAAGAGTGATGCATAAATGTTGTGTTAATTTTCTCATAAATGTTATATGAGTTTTCCACTATAGTAATATAGTGTAGTATTTGACGTTATTCTTGCAACTTTGTAGTTGACTACGAGTTAAGCTACTAGGAATATGTAAAGAATCTAGCCCAAAAAAAATGGCCAAATATTTTCTCGTTTTTCATAAGACAAATCCAATTTCAATTTGGGTTAATTTTTATTGTTCGTTTTAAATTTACATAGAGCAATTAAAAGATTTATTATAAGAGTGGAAAAGTTATGCACTTAAGTTCATTAAAAGTATTTGAAAAAACTTTAAGTGTGATTTATTGCACTATATAATTTGTTTATTCTTAATTGTAAATAAAGAAAAGCTAACTAGTAATATAGAATTTCAATCAATTCATTTTTATTTTCTATTATATTTAGAAGTGGATTTTAGAATTGCTTTTGCAAATGAGGAGCAGAATCATTGTCAAACCCCGTATATCCGTCAAACTCTAGACAACGATGAGCAATTAGTTCAAATGAACAGATCTAGAACGCAATATCGTAGCCTTTTGGTTCATTTAAACTGATCGAGTGAGGATCTGCAAGCTGTAGAGAGTAGGCAGCGTAAGACGTGTAACTACCAATCAACATTTCATTTCGTTTTAATTTAAGCATTGTAAACCATATTTAAATTGAGATCTATACAATTTTTTCGAATTTGTACAAGGATGGATGACGAAAGAAATATGTGTAATTTTGGCGACGTTTTTAGCATGTCAAGACTCATTGCTAGGAAATACTGCTTCAGCAAATACTCATACGTCATGTTGCTTGGACTCCCCACAAGCAAATAGGCACAGGATAGACGCAGCCGGGGCGAAAGATTCATCTCTGGCCACCACGCAATGATGGGGGAAGCGAACGCTTGCCAAGATGGTAGCTTGCCAAAATCATTGCAAGATTTTCTCACGTTCGCTTCCAAAAGCGCCAAAAACGATGCTCAATGGCAATGAACTTTTACTGTGTGTGTGTGTGTGCGTGTGTGTGTGTTGGCGTCTTATTTTGTTGCTGCTCTCAAGTTCTGTGCTTCTGTTTTGTTGCGTAATTTAACAGCGCACGCTGAGGAATCTTGGCACCCGTCCTGGGAATTCCCTCTTCGACACACGCACACTAACACATACCCACATGCACACACACACACACACATACAGTGTAATTAAAGCGCCACCTGCCGCGTTGGCACGTAAACAAAAAAAAAACAAAATTGTTTGACTGCATAACATAATTTATGATCATGGAGTTTTGCCAATAAGTTTCTCTGGACGAGCAGACAAACCGTCTGCTGCTTGGGTCTGGTCTGATTTCATTTGGCTTGGTTTCTGATGATCTGATGATTGTGTGCCTTAATGACTTCATCTTGCCACTGGCCACTGACTTGGTTAACTGAGGTCAGGGCTATTGACGTCACACGGAAACTGGGCTATTGAACAGCTGCCAATTGTGGCCACAATCACAGCCAAGATATGCACTCACATTGAAGTACAATAATTGTGATTTATTACCGCTCAACAATTGCCATCCACAACAGCAGCAGCAGTAGCTGATTGTGTCTTTTTTACGACCTCAGTCAGGATGTCTTTGTCTATATGCTATATGTGCAGAGCGGGAAAAGGCAGCTCGCATCTAAAAATAATAACAACATGTCAAAAGTGACAGGCGAACTTCTCAGCGGGCTCTGTGACAGACCTTATGCAACCAGAGGCAACGCGACACGGTCTAAAATGGGTCCCAAAATAAATGTGTGAACATTAACTTGCCGCGCAGTTGTCAATAAAACGTGGCTATTACGATTTAATTGCTGCGCTTTTATTTGACTTTTATTTAACTAATAATGTTCTTTGCAGTCGAAAGAATACTGTAGAAAAAGGTAAGGCTTTTAATTATTTTTCGCATCTAATTGAATTTATATTTAGAAAGTGAGAGCTCAGAGTAAAACTTATATAATTTAATGCAAAATTTATCTTGTTTTCTGTTACATAAACTGTAATATATTATATAGTATTTTTGCTTGTTGTTTTTATAGCCGCTATGCATAGGGTAGAAGGGTATTATAACTTTGTGCTGGCTGGAAATGTTTTCAATAGGTGAACCCATAAATTATACATATATGTATTCTTGATCAACGTCAGCCGCTGATGTGTGTGCAAACATTACAAGTGCTGTCAACGAAAAATTAAAGCTCTATCTCTTATAGACTCTGATATATACGTGATCATATGGACAGACGGACAGACAGACAGGCGGATAAAAATAGCAAATTACGCCTACTACAATAGGGTTATACCTTCTTTGAGTGATAATCTGGTATATTATGATCTCTATGGTATATTCGTATATATTTGCAGTATTTTTATGGTATATACCATATTAATATCGCACTGCCTGCTTGTATTCAAAAGGTTGAGGTAGAGGGTATATTACTGTCGAGAACACTCGACTGCACCTTTTTTTTACTTGTTTTTAATAGCTTTATTATTTATATTTATTTTATTTTATTTTATTTTTTTTTTTAATATTTTTCATATTGCTTAGAATTGTTCAACTTTTATATTTATTTTATTAATTGTCTAACATTTTACAAATATTTAGTATTTTCTTAAAAATCGTAAAACCTTTTCTTCGCGTTTGACATTTTGTAGATAAATTTGTTTGTGAGCGCAATAAAATTAGTCGCAAAAAAATGCCATCATAAATGATTCAGGCATTTAGAAAACAAAATATATGACTTGGTTCAACATTTATTATAATGAAAAGCCAAAAAAGCGGCAATTTTAATTAATGAATAATGTTGCACATTTAGCGAATATATCTTCTATATGTACATACGAATATATACCAAATATCTTTATAGCAGAACGTCTTTGATACTATGTAGAACATTTCACGGACAACGCAAAAAGTACTAAACTCTTTGACGTTTCAAACAATTTTCGGTTTTTGTATATATTTTTTTTCTTTTTTGTCTTGATTTTTTTTTTTATAGCTTTCCCTCTTGGGGAAGTCAAGGGAGGGTTGAGGTGGGTAAAATGGCTTTTATTTATTCAGTTCGGACAGCTAAAAGCGACGCCTTGTTGCTGGTGGACTGTGGACGGCTTTTGTGTTTTCCCAATTTTCAGTTTCAGTCGGTTGATTTTTCTCGATTTCTCGATTTTTCGTAGACTTTTTCTCATTTACCTTGCTATTTTCGGACACACTTGACGCGACCGAAGATCGACAAGCGAAAGGCATAGACCGAAAATTGCGCAGAACTGTCGCCAGAAGGCCCTTATATACTTTGATATATGGTATATACTGTATATACTGTGTATTCATTATATCTAATAGTATATATAAATAGTATTTGTTCTGCTCATGATCTTATATACTCGTCGAGGCGATGACGCGCAATTGACGCGACCAAAGACGCGTTGAAAACGCGCGACGTCGCGACAACGAAATCTATTTTTGAATACAGCTACACAGAGGCGGCAAAAGATGCAGATACATCTTGAGATCCAACAAGCAAATAGTATCTAGAATGGATTGCATAGTTAGGCTACAGACAGAGTCGCTCTCTCTCTCTGTCTCTCTCTCTCTCTCTGCCTGTCTTTGTATATTTCGCCTAATCTATTTCAGTGCTTCATCATTTTGTTCGCTTTCTTGTTTTTGTGTTATTTCGCCTTCGTTTCATCGAAATTGTATTTGGTTTTTAGGAACTCTTTGCGACTACTGTCTGTCTGCATTTGCATTTGTATAGGGCGACGGCACAAATTGTAATTAGTGCTAGTTTCTTTAGCTTTAATTAGAATTTATCTCATTTTGCAGCACGTACATACAACAAGCGAATACACCTTGAAGATGCGACACAGCGAACGAGAGTTTTTTGCTCATTAAATTCGATTGACGTGTTGCGACAATTGATGCCATCTTAATCATGGCAAAGACAATGTGTGAATTTCGCTTAAAATGCATGTAAATTAGTCAAGGAATTCATTAAGATAAATTTAATTAATGCTTGTTTACTTAGATTCATCTCTTGGTTCATTTTTTTTTTATCTTTTTGATGTCTTTAGTATAAAACCGAAAATGAAAACATTTTAACTAATCTTTTTGAGAATGCTATATAATTTGTTACATTAATTTTACTACTTTATATTATATTTGAAAAGTGCTTCCTTTATATTTCGCGATTTATATTTATAACATTTATTGTTTTGTTTAATTTCGATTCATTTATTTTGTCGCGATTTATCACTGCAACGCGATCAATCGAAAGCCTTTGGGGGCGACTCCAGTTCATGCTTCGAGTGGCAACTTTCACCGACGACGACGTGTCGAAAACTGAGCAAACGAATGTCAATCAAAAACCAAAACAAATAAACAAATGCGAATAACACAAACAGATTTGCGGAAATTGGCAAACAAAACTTGAATATTAACTGCTGCCAAAATGGCTGGCAACATTGGCAAAAGCCACAACACACACACACAGCCACATACACGAAATACTCGTATAAAAAAAAAATAGAATCTACATAGAATATTGGCCAATAAATTTTACAATTCGTTGGCGATGGCCAACAAAAATTTGTTGGTCAAGGTCGCTTGCCAATCGGAAACGTCATTACATTAATATATAAATATGGTATATATATTTATACATATATCTGTGTAATCATAGACGTAATAATTGCGATAATTGGAGACCTGTTTGGCAAACTAATAATAATAAACAGCAACTGATGACGTACTCACACCACACACACACACACACACACACACATATGAACTGGGCAAATGCCAAAGTGTGTGTGTGCGTCAGCAATTAAAATCATAATGAGAGTGCCAAGTGGCGCCTAATGCCGAAGCGAGTGTGTGGCCAGCAGCCAACTTGCCACGAGCCTCGGGCATTCCACACACACACACACACACACGCACACACACGCACAACACTCTCAATACAGGATGCGTTGCCAAGTTGGCAGCGAGTCGCAGTCATCGCAGACGCAGCAGCGTCTATGTTTATGTTTAGTTCAGCTTCTTCTTCTTCTTCTTCATCATCTTCCTCTTGCTGTTGTTGTTGTTGCTGCTGCTGCTGTCTTCCAGCTTTGTGCGCTGGCAATGTGTGCCAAATGTTGTGAGC
The DNA here is from genome assembly GCF_023558435.1 of Drosophila sulfurigaster albostrigata. Classification (NCBI taxonomy): domain Eukaryota; kingdom Metazoa; phylum Arthropoda; class Insecta; order Diptera; family Drosophilidae; genus Drosophila; species Drosophila sulfurigaster. The sequence continues at coordinate 22,232,974 of NC_084881.1, forward strand.
AGGAAATTGTCTTGGAGCTGTACCAAGAATATGTATTTTTGCTGCAGTAGACTTGTAGGCGCTACAAATTGCAGACATGCGGCAGACAAATGCGACACCAGGGCGTATACGCAACGCCAGCACAGTGTAGTCCAGCTACACAAATTAAGTATACGCCACATAGCTCATGCATAACAAATAAATAACCAGGCCCATCATTACAGAGCGCTTTGGTCAGCATCATCAAAGGATCGCCGCCGCGTCGCACTAATAAGTTTTTCAAGAAAATGAAAAATCGTTTGTGCATTTTTATAAGTGCAAAAATATGCAAATCGAGTAAATCATTATGAGTCGTCGTCGCTGGACAACAAACAAACGCCAGCCAAAGGCCTCGGCACAGACAAAGTTTTCATTTCATTTTTTTTGTTTTTGTGTTTATCGCTTTGAAGGGTCGCATAAAAATTGGCGGCAGCAGCTTTGGTTGCACCAAAAGGCGAGGCACAAATAATAATTTGGGCGATTTATTTGTTTGTTTGTTTTATTCGCCATGTCTACGCCATGAAAATTATGGCGACTGACTTTTGCACCCAAAATATAATTTAAGTTGACAAAGCGAATAGCTTTTGAACGTGGCAGGAAAGATGAAGGCGAAGGCTGCATTAAAAGAACTTGAATAGGATTATCAAACATAATGCAAATTGTAATTGAACACGAAAGAAAACGAATTGATATATGTATAGAATATATTGAAAGTTTCAATTGTAATATAATTTAATTTAATTATAAATATGATAGCAATCAAATTGTTTAATACAGTGCCAAATGTTGTGAAGCAAATGTTTAATAAAAGGAAGCAAAAGGAAAATAACCTTTCTTTAAGTTTTTAGTTATTAATAAGGTAATCCATTTAAATATCTTTTCTGTCTATCTCAGACTTAGACCTAGATCTCAGACATTATAAAAGATAATGTAATGACGTTATTTATGATTTCTGAAAATTCGGATGCGATAGGATAAAAGTGGTCAAAGTTATTTAAGAAATACTTTCATATGACTAATAACGCCTCTTGCAACAATGACTATATAGTATACATACATATATACATAGCATTCGGTATATTTCAATATTTTTATGTGTATTTATTTGGTATATTTTATGAATAATATCGCACTATTTTCCTTTTTTTTTCAAAATGAGTAGATGAGCAGACTAGACTTTCTTACTTTTTTCTTCTGCATCTAAACACTTGAAATTATCTCATTTTGTTTAGTGACAATCAATTATTTTTGTTCTCATCTTTGAATAATTAATTAAAAGTCTACACATTTAAAGTTATCTCATTTTAGAATTGTCTTCAATCAATTATTTAGTCATAATCAATTATTTTTGTTCTCATTTTTGAATACTTAGTTGAAAGTAAATTGATATGAATGTTATATGATTAACACTCTTAAAAGTCAGTTCGTAGAAATATAACGATCCTCTCTTCGTCAATTTAAGGTATTTTAATGATAACGTTGATTATCCATTAACAGCTCACATTAGATGAGAACGACATTGCAGATGAACTAAAAATAGCTGTTGAATTTGTTTTAAATAGTTGAATATATGCAATGCGAATCGACATCCTTGACAACTTAATGCGATGCAAGTATTTGTTTTGTTTCTGTTTTTTTGTTCTTCTTAGATTGTCATTCTACCGAGCGATCTATCGTTTATTTGCAACTATTTGTCACACTGCATTCTTTGGGCGATTCAATTAGTTTTAATTGCTCTTCTCGCGTTGCCTTCGACTCGATTCGATTCGATTTATTTAAAAAAAAAAATAAAAAATGGGAAAAAAGAAGAATGTTCTACACCAGGCAGGGTTGGCCTTCAATAAAATCAATGCGGGCCATAAATCTTTGGGCCGTTCATTGAAACGTGCCCAAATGCAAACGGGGCAATCGTTTTGCGCTCTCTTGCGAATCTCTTGATAACGATTGCCAAAGGAAAAGGAAGTGCGAACTTTTGCCCAAAAGCTGACCAAAGCGAACCTTTGTTTGTTTGTCGAATGGATGCGAAAAGGAGTGCAATGAACATATGCAGGCAGTCAAGAGGAAAGGACACAATGCGCTCGCTGCCAATTTCCGAGAAGGGAACGAGGCGAAGGCGAAGGCGAGGCGAAGGCGACAATGCCAAGAATTATTTGCCAGGATGTCCGAAACATTGTTGGTGTCAACAAATTCCTTTTCAGCAAATGCCAACTGCAAAAAATGTTCAACTATCGCCGGCAAAACAGGAAAAAAAACTTAAAATTAATGCTCAAACATTACGGACGACGCGAAGAAGGACGAGCTTCGTCCCTTCAATGTTTTCCTTGTGCATTTTGCATACAGCGCACACACAATTAAATTTCGTGTTAGTTTTAAGGAACTTTTGCGCCTGCTTTTGTCCTGGCAGCTCCTTTGAGCCAATTAACTGAGTGCGCATTCCGTAGTCCGTTCGTTGTTAATTGCTTTAATGGCTCGGAAATTTTATAGTACTCATTAAAAGATTTTAACTAGTCGATTAGGAGATACCCTGTAAAACATGTGCCACAAAATTTGAGCTTTAAATGTGTATAAAGTTTGCGATTGATGGGATTGATTTATTAAAGCTTAAGTTGGGCTTAAAAACTCTATCTTAAAATAAATGAATAATATATTACATTACATCTGTTTATCAGTAAATTAATTTAAAGAGAGAAATAATAACAAAGATTTGTTGTGTTTAAAAACACTTTTTTAAAGTAAATAGATATATGTATATTATATAACATCGGTTCATCAGAATTTTATCAGCAAATTAATTTAAAGAGAGACATAATAATTATTTATAAAATGTAAGCTTAAAATTATAGGCATATTTTATATGATTGAAATGACTTTTCAACTATTCAGCTTTGATTAGTTCAACTCTTTAGTGATAGTCAACAAAATGCACAGCTATTAACTGATATACCCTTTCTTATATCCCCTCTTCGAACAGGGTATTTCTAACACACATTGAACTTGTTCGGTATGATTGTAATTGAACTTGATTCGCAGTTGCGCTCATAAATTAAAGCATTAAAAGCTAAAAACAAGCGCATGTTGAAATAATATTTCCAAATTAATTGGTCAGCGCTTGATTTACTCGTTTAGATGTTTCCTTTGTTGAGCATTAACCATAAAACGATTCCATTCCCATTTCACATTTAGTGTCTATTATTTTTAATAGTATTTCGCCTGCAGGTTAGATTTTCACTTATTTCACTTATGTCTACCATATTCATATACGATATGATGTCTGGCAAACTGCGACGTCTGTGCATTGAACCACAAACCGGATCGGATAAGTGAAACACAGAGTGAGCTCTGCAGCCCTCATAAAATCCTCAGAGACTGTGGCCTTGAGGCTGCTTTTGGTGGAATGGGATGAATCTGTTGGCTTTAGCATTTTTGGTGTGCCTATAAATTCAGTTTGGAACGTACTTCGACTATAAGTCCAAGTGTAACTGTAACTGAGCCCCGCCTACGCATGACGACGCACTTAACCATGTTGTCATTTTGGGCTGCATTCTGATTATTTATGTGGCGCCAGGCTGTTGACTGTCGGCTTGTGCCTTTTGGCCTAAAGCAAGTGCCTTTCTGGTATGAGATGTGCCCATTTAGTGGTCGATTATCTTGTGGTGACAGTTGCCAGACAAAGGTAAAGCAGAAGCTACTTTTAGGGCTATTGCAATGATGATAAAGAGGCTTAAAACAAGAGGCCATTTTATTGACTTCAATTAGTTAGCTTGAAAAGCTATTAATATGCATAGAGATTTATTGTAATAATAAAGTATAGAGTGCAATAAACTTTCAAATACTTGAGAAAATGTAGATGGACGTTCTTAGATAAAAAATATTGAAACAATAAGATAGAAACACAAAATTGAAGTTATTGCTTTGATACACACAGAGATCTAATAAAGTAGTTGGCAATTTATTGCATTACATTTTGTTATTTACGAAAATATAATTAGATATAATAAAATTTAATTGAGCAATGACTTTGTTTGTATACTGGAATAAAGAAAATTTTACCATACAAAATTTAATAAATAAAAGTATGCGAATGTGCTTGAAAATGTAGTAGAATATCGATATACCAAATATATCTTTTGGTATATTTTATTTTTTCAGTACATTAATATGGTATATTGTATGAATAGTTTTATTGGAAATGCTTTAACTGACATCTCGCATCTCACAGTAATGATTGAAGGTTTTTTAACTTGTTATTAACCAATGTTGATATTCCACTTTTTTGAAAGTATCAATATAGTATTATATCAATGCATGATATGGGGACATATTCAGGCAAACCATAAAATTCATATCATCAGGATATAATGAATACTAAACTGAATTGTAATTTATTTTAATTCAAATGGAAAATAAATTAAAACAAATAATTTTTTTTTCTTTTGGAAATAATTTGTGTTAACAAAGCTGTCATTGAATTAAGTAATATTCTCTAATATTTAATTTCAAATTTCCTACGATTCATATAACATTTTATTGAATTTTTAGTTCCTTCACTTTCTTAAACCACTTCCCATTTTTGCCTACTTACCCATTGTCCACTCTATTAACCGTTCAGTTGTCTTCCTGTCCACGTTTGCTTTTCCCCGCACGATTTCCATTTCCACGAGCTGTCGTCACCATTCATTGAAAGGTCCGCAACGTTTTTGCCAGCGACGCGTAAAACTCAAACTGACGATCATTTTTGGTTTGGTTTTTTTTGTTTTGTTTTTGTTTAGTTATTAAGAATTGTCTACGAGTGCTTTCATTTACCAAGTAGTTGAACTAAACGTTAATCACGATCAAGTACAATTACCAATATATTTATATATTGCACTAATGTTTATAAGTTGGGGGGATATTATATCATAGTTCTGTGGTTATATAAGTTGCTTTGAAGTAAACGCTACGTTTGCTACATATTTTTTTGTTGTATTTTTCTCATTGTTTTTGTTTTTTGTTGTAAGCACTAAACACTAGTTGTATTAAGTTTGAAGTATTGTAATCAAGTTGTATTATTATTATACACTACGTTGTATTAAGTAGAAGTTGGTTATTTTTGAATGGATGTTGCACGCGGCGTATGCGCAATGTTCGCTTGATGCGCATCCTTTGAGGTTTCGCACGCGTTTGCCTTTGCCTTTGGCTTGCGGGGCCAATTTGCGCCATGGCTCTGACATGGCGGACAAATCATTAGTTGGCCAGTTTGAAACAATGGTTATGGACTTGGCTATTGTTGTTGTTGTTGCTTTTGGGCGCTTCGCCAGTTGCTCCATTGGCGCAGCTTTTCATGTTTTTTTTTTTGTTGTTTTTTATTGGCTGCCCGAGTTGGCGGCGCACGTTGGTCAGTTCAAAAGGTTGTCGCACACTCACACACTTTACACACACAAACACAAACACACACACACTTGCACTTGTGGCGCACACAGCGCGATGTTGGTTGTTGTTGTTGCGGCGCGACACGTATTTTGTTTTTGTTTGTTTAATTGTTTTTTATGCTGTATAATCGAGACGAACGCATCCTGCGGCGCAGCTCCGACTGCGGTTCTTGTTTGCTGCTGCTGCTCCGCTGCGCCACTGCATGTCCACAACTGCCCGTGTGTGTGTGTGAGCGAGTGTGTGTGTGAGTGTTGTAGCTGTCAATTGGCATCCATTCTGGGCTGATCTTGGGTCAGCGCATTTGTTGTGTTTGACTTGGCTAATCAAACTGCGTTTGGCGGCCAAAAAGAAAATGTGCCTTCTTCTTCTCGTCGTCTGTCATCACATCCTGAGCTGCTGCTTGGCAGCAGTTGCTGTCGCTGCGTCGTCATCATCATCACCATCATCATCTTGGACCTTCACCATCACCACCTTGTTGGCCAGCAGTAATTGCTGTTGCTGCTTCTTCGTTGTTGGCTGGCTGGCTCGCTGGCAATGGCTTTTGGCTGGCTTCCTGACGGACTCGGCTGCTGCTACTTCTGCTGCTGGCCACTTTTCTTGGCTGGCTACGCGTCGCTCAAAACAGTCAAACAGAGCCAAAGCCATAGCCATAGCCATAGCCAAAGCCAATGCCGTGCCCTGTGGCCAACACACACATTTTGATTTTGTGTATTCGCACGGTGCTTTCTTTTGGTTGCCGGTGCCAAGCAAGCAAGCAGCCAGCAGCAGCCAACTGCCCAGCTGCCAGTTGCCAATTGCCAGTTGCCAGCCTTTTGTTGGCTCACAACACCGACGCTACCAGTTTCTTGGCCAACTGACTGACGACTGCTCAGCAGTCAGCCAGCCAGCAAACAGCAGCAGCCCTCAGCCGGCACAACGAGACAGCAGAGACAACAGCAGCAGCAGCCGCAGCAGCAGCAGCAGAATCGACGCTGCTGCTTTTTGTGTCGTCATCGTTGCCGCCTTCTCTCTTTCTCTTTTTCGTTTTCGCGTTTTGGTCATGCATCGCCTTTGTCGCGTGCAATTCCAACTGGCTGCGCTCCAAGCTGATCCCCCTTCCCCCTCGCACTGCACCAACACTCGTTTCATCGTCATCGTCGTCGTTGTCGTCGTCGTCGTCTGGCTTCGTTCGCTTCGCCATCGTCGTGCGCTGCTTTGCATGCTCGGTTAGCTTTGCTCATGCTGCGTTCGGCTCTCTCCGCTCTCTGTTTTTCATATTTTACTCTTTTTTTATTCTCGATATTCTTTCTTTTTTTCACCCATGTGCCGTTTACTTTTTACCCGCGCAAAATGTTTAGCCTGCCATATGAAATTAATGGGCACATATGCTGTGGAACGAAGGGGAAGGGGAGAGGAAAACATTCGGATTTTTCGGTTATTTGAAAAACATTGCAATAGATCAACACCAGTCGCGTTGCGATACGATCTTATCTAGTATTAACATAAATATTATTCTGAATCGTTTGGAAATATTTCTGGGGAGCTCAAAGCTTTGATATTTAAAAATATATATTCATATGTAATGCTGTTCATTCTGTTTTATACAAAAATATCTGTAAGACTCAGAAACGTGCACAAGATATAAAACTATCAGCAAACATTCGTTGGGTTGAAATGCATAAATACTTTCGGTCTTCAATTAAAACATTTCAATAATAAAGATACAAAAGTGCATGCTTTTGAATGATACAAATGCGTATAACTATTAAAGTATAGGATGCTTTACATTCATTAAGAAATAAAATGTAGCTCTTAATATTTCTGATTGAAGTATTAGAAAACATTAGATAACTTAAAATTCATAAATACTTTTTGTTTTGTATTCAAAATTTTTCAATAACAAAGATATAGATGGAAATGTCTCTGACATATGTATCACGAAAGATACTAATATGATGACTCCTTTTCGTTTTAAATATTAATACATTTTTAATCTTGGCGATATTTATAGCAGCTACTCATAGGTTAGAAGGGTATTATAACTTTGGACTAAAGCAAGCATCTCTTGGAGACTATAAGAAATAGAACTACATATCATTTCTGGTGGAACTCTTTTTGTATGAATATATCAATATACATTGTGGTATATTTTAACATTGGTATACAAATTCAGTATATTTAAGTGACTATTCCGTACTGCTTTGAGTGACTTTCGTGTCTACAGTCTATTTAAAGAATTTAAGCCTGAATTCACCTCTCTTAACTTTAATGCAATCTGATTAAAGAAAGTACAACACTAATTTAGTTACCTTTCACAGATGAGGTACTTAAGATATGAAAATGTATTTGGCAAGCAGCAATCGAATCTCGAATCGCTTGAGTCAGTCAACGACAACTCAAAGTTGTCGTCGCCGTTGACAATTATGAATGCACTCGAATATGCATGGCGGAAAATCCGCATAGATATATAAATAGATAGCTTAAGTTTATATAGCATATGGATGTGAGTGTGTGTGTGTGTGTTTTTGTGTGTTTGGTGTATGGTTATTTGCCTTTCGACAAAAGCATAAACGCAGTCATAAAATTAGAATTTAAATGAGGCAGTAAAAAAAATGTGGCAAGACAAAAAGACACAGCAAAGGAGCTGAGCTCAGTTCAGCTTAATGAAATGCAAATGGTCAACAGGTTCGCCTGCTGCAATGTCGATGCCAATCAGTGTAAGTGTAGAGCAGAGCCTGCAACTTGACTTTCCTCTCCCCGCTCCCCGTTCACCGCTCTCCACTTTGTCTATTGTGGATACTTTGTGTGAGTTATGAAAATGCGTGGCGCCAGTGTAAAAATTTTATGCAATTGCTGTAAAAATATGCAATGCCCTAATAAATTTCTAATAAAAGCATGTTAAATAAAAGCCACAATGTTGTAGGGCGACACCAAAGAGAGAGGGAGAGGGAGAGTGGGAGGAAAAGGTCAACTGACTGTGTTAATTGAGCCTCGATTATGTGGCCATTAATGGGTGGCATTTAGGGCCAGTTAGTTAACAGCACCAAAAACTGTGACAACACAAACACGGACACACACATACACACACAGATTCACACACACGTTGACCGCAGCCCGCAGCAGCACGTGCTGTCAGCAGACAAACAAGCAAGGTTGCCATTGCCCCTCACACTCCCCTTAACTTAAATCCCCCCTTTAACAACGACGCCTCTTTTTTTTGTTTGTATTACAGACTGCTGTTGCTGTCGCCGTGCTTCCGCAGCAGCTAAACGTTTATTTATAGCTCAAACAGCGCCAAAGGACCAAATATTCACAATGCTTTCTCTTCTCTGCCCCTTTTCCAACCATCGGGCACTTGAGCTAGACAAAGGCCAGGCAAAAGATAAACATACGATTCGAAATTGGGGCTTGAGTGAGAGCTTCAACGACTGTTGCCAAACTCTGCACTCCTCTGCTTCTCTCTTCTTTCTCCTCTGTCTTAACTGGGCAGCAACTGGCGTCCATCAGATAGAGAGTGAGAGAGAGAGAGATAGCAGGGGAATGAGGAATGGGGTAGGATTGGTTTTTCCTGCTAACATTGTTGCTAAGGCTGCACACATCTTGATTTCTGCCAAACAAAACATTACTCGAGCACTTTTTTTCGCCTTGCCTTGACTACAACTGTATTTACTTATGTTAGTCACGTGGCTTTCACTTGGTTTACCAAATTGCTGGACAACAGAGCAGAGGAAGGAGAGGTGAATGAGCAAAGCCACTAAGCAGTTGTGGGTGCTGCATTTGTATCGAGTAAACACACTGCTGACAAATCTATATTTGCCATAAGTTTGTAAGTGAATTTCTAATTTTGTATAATTCATTCAGACCAATTTAATTGACCAACACTTAAATATATATATTCCAATAAGAATAAAGTATGATTTAATAACTTCGTATACTTATTTATACATTTTTGTCAACATTTTCTATTTAGGTTTTGATGCAAGATAGCACTAAAAAGACTCAATAATGTTTAACATTGTGTTGACAAGTTTTTAGCTTTACAAAATATAATCTAAGATTAAAAATGAAATTTAATTATAACAAATTTCCAAAATTTATTATTCTTTTGCAGCATTTATAATTAAAATTTGCATGAAAGAATATGCTAAAATAACTCAATAATAAAAAATGAAACATTAAAAATAAAATTTAAAAAGTGTCAAAATTTATTTCTTTTCTTTTTACATTACAATTGTTTTCAAATTTAAATGTAAGAATGTGCTAAAGTTACACAATTTTATAGAAATGTAAGTCGATTTTTTGTAAATGTTGTTCAAAATATGTTAAAAAGTTATCTAACTAAAAAAAAAGAAAAAGTTAGATTAAAAATGAAGTTTGAATTACAATTTATATAACAAAACTTTTTATAAAATCTGATTTTACTAATAAATGATTTTAGTTTATTGAAGACTTCAAAATTTTATCAAGAATTTCCAATATATTTACATGTGTATAAAAGTTGAAAAAAAAGTTTCCCAACTATTTGAAAATTAGCATTTTAAACACCTTTAACTTTTGTGCTTTAACTTAACTTATTTCACAGTCTTTGGTCTAATACATTGTTCTATTCTTATCGCTAGTCAGCTTTTTGGCTGGCCGTGTTGAGCAACTTAAACCTTTTGTTTTTTGTTGGCCTTGCTAAATTGGTCGCTTTCTAATCGTCTTCCTGGAAATTAGCTTGCCATTCATTTTGGGTTTTTTGTCAAGTGCAAGAGCGAGAGTTGATAATTTCCACAGGCGTGCACACACACACACATTCACACATAATATATATTATCGAAAAGTTTTCAGGTCATTAAGTTTGTCGACAGTTTTTGGCAGAAAACAGGCAAGCACAAAAGAAGCATCGAAACTGTTAGAAAAGAAAAAGGTGTAAATTGATGTTAAACGCAGGAAAATGCCAATAGAAAAACAATTGAAAATTCAAGTGTCATTTGCACTTTGTGGCAATTAAAGTATTTCGTTCATAGATACTCAACTCATATTATAGAAAAGATGTTCAAGTGCTCAAGTTCGGATTGGGGATATTTTGGGGTATAGCAATTTAATGCACATATGCTAAGATTTATGTGTTTTGCTGGATTCGCTTGGCCAGAGTGCAAAACAAAGAGACATTTTATTTTGTGCAACATTTTTGTGCCTTCAACTTGCTGAGGAGTGAACGGGAGGAGGGAGGGCAGCTGACAAGCGGGCAGTGAGGATGTGTGTCTGCCAGCCAGCCATAAAGAAATACTCTTACTCCACTTACGATGCCCTGTTTAGAAAGGAGTTTTATAAAGGGTTGTCTAGACTGCCGATAAACGTTGACAATGTTCTTAATTAACTTCAAAGTTTTCCTGAACTGTAAATTGTATAATATTATGCATTTTTATTTATTTAGCATATGACTAAATATATTATGTAATTTTGCATCACAACAAAGCTGTATTAAGAAGCTATATTGGTACTAGAAAAACGGTTCAATTGCACATAATTGTATTTAAACTATTTAATTTTATATCGATCTGCTAAGAGATAAATAAGTGCTGACGTTGTCTTATTTGGACATATAATTTTGTACTTTCCTAATGTTAAATAATATTTTAACTTTTTGTTTGTATTTCGCGTGTAATATTCATTTATACATTTATATAATTCTTGATTATATTTAATGATAATTGGTCTATCTAAAAAGATAAATCATTTTTGAATCCTATCATCATCTTTTGCAGGGTATTTTCTAGTCTTTCCCTTCGTCGCATTCAGCTTGTTACTTGTATAAATGCTGTCATGCTGTGTGCCCTGGCATTTGAATGCATGAAATTGTTTTTGTCGCGTTTTGGCATCCTGCGAAGAAGGATACTATTTGGAAATACTGTTTGAATACGCGCATTTCCCTTCATCGTCTTGCCGCGGGCAAAGAGCGTCCTGTCAAAAGGGCAAACGTTTAATTTTTTCTATCTGTTGTTTTTCTTTTCCGATGGAATTTGTTTTTTCTTCTCTTTACTTTTTTGCTTGGCCGCACTGTTGGCATCGCGATAGCGCCACAGTATGAAAAACCTTAGGAGGTAACGTCTGCAACTCAAATATCGGCCAATGCGTCAAGGAATGCCGCCTTCGGATAGCAACAACAACAATACATACATAAATGCACGCCATTCGCATATTAATTAAATTTGGACTCTCGACTGGCGACTGTCGATAGACTTGGGCACAGTTTGGTTCGGTCACAGACAAAAGTCTTTGCATGCAGAATGCGTTTGCTTACAGCGAAAAACTAAACAACCAACTGTGTTTTTCTTTCGCTTCATTTTTATTTTTCCACTGCATTCGGTATGCATTGCAAATGCCCTCTCACATGTGTTGCGTCTACTAAATCGTTGTGGATTTGATCAGCTAACTGCGAAATCAGGGCAAACTATTTGTACTTTTGTGGCATATGCAAATTGTGAAAGTTTAACTGTTGATTGATTCGACAGAGTGTATCCAATCAGTGGCTTTGATTTGTAGTCCAAGCAACTAAAGAGAAACTAAATAGTTTCACATAGTCAAAGTGATTTATGTAAATCCTGTTTGCATGAAGGAATATTAAATGGAATGTAGTTATTTACATGAATGGGAATCTTTGTTTTCACTGATTTATTGATTGTCCAAATTATCTATGCAATGTCAAAATTAAATGAGCTGGGAGGTCATAATTACTACTCAGCTTAGTTATCATAATGTTATTGCGTTATTTTGCGTCAAACTTAAAATTTTTAGCTAAATGCGTACACGAACTTCCTTAGCAATCGAGGATCAAACTGGCTTGCATATTTAGGTTACTCTACAATTTGCATTAAAATTCTCCAAAGCAATTAATTTCTCATCAAAGCTTTTTCACAGATATTTTTGTTATTCATCATAAAAATATACGAAGGGAACTGTATCTACATTTCAAGTCAAACAACTAGTTAGGTATTAATTTTAAAATATACCAAAATAATATACCACAAAAGTAATAAAAATATACTAAAGGCTATTTAGGGTATATTAATACAGTATGTACTACATTCAAAATATACCATAGAGTGCAAAATATACCAGATTGTCAGCCAATGCAACTAACGCCGGTATGTAGGCTTTTTTTTTGCCCATACAAAAGGCTTGTCATAAGGAATCATAAAGAAATCCATAAAATCGCAAAGACTTTTTTTAATAAATTAAAAAAATGTATGTGTTTACTCACGATATTCTAATTTCTACATGAGATCAGTGTAGTTTATTTCTACACAATAATAAAATTTCACAAAATATTATATTGATTGCAATCATAAAGTATCATAATAAGTGTACATTATTTTGATGTGTAGTTGCCATATAAAGTTATATATAGAGTTGCTACTCTGCAAATTATTTTATAAGTGACACCAAATCTGCAGGCAGCGCCACATTTGCTGACGACATATTTGCAACAGGTGTAGACGCCACATGCGAGTCTAACAAATGCATTAGCTTGGGGCAGCAGAGCACGCTTGGCTATAAATACAACTAGCTGAGAGAAGAGATTGGAGCAAGTGCTGCTAGCAGCAGTTAAATAGATGACAAACTTACAGTCACAACAAACGCACACACACACAGACACACACATATTATATAGACACAAGCGAAAGAGTCAATGTTCTTCAATGGCTCCATTAGCCAATGTTGCCCAAGCCGCAACATTGCGACACAAAACACTTGAACGAACAGCAAGCAGAACAACACAACACAGCAAAAAGTCAGAAAAGAGCCAAAAGCAACGTCAACCACTTTTTTGTTTGAGTTATTTTACGAGTTTTATTGGCTTTTATTGGCAACGAGATTTGAATTTTTCAAAACGACACTCGCATTGCCGCTGCAGATGTCACATTCAGTTGCTCCTGCTCCAGAGTTTTCCCACTCTGCAGATGTTCTAATCGTTCTGCTCGTTGTATCCTGCCGCGTAGTTAGTCATTTTTTATGACTTTTGCTGGTGCCCAGTATCGCATTATTTGCTGCTTGCCTGCCTGCAGGTCTAACAGGTGTTGTCCTTCTGTTCATACATGGTTTCATTTTTTTTTTTAACTTTGGCCACATAACTTATGCGCTGATTGCACTTTTATGGTCAAACTTTAGCGCATTTATAGACAACACGATAACAGACAAAACTGCTAATTAACTTTGCCATTTAACGTTTAAGCTTCTGCGCTAACTAGCGAACAATCAAAGAGTTTACAAAAAAAAGAAATACTTTGGGGATCAACCCACACAGCCAGCTGCCATTCAAAGTGTGTCGCATAATGGCAGCCGCAGACAGACAACTTGCTAATTTTCATGCGCCATTTAAGGGGCGACATCTCGCCAGGATAATCCGCCGCCCACTTGACAGTTTTTACAAGTTCGTGCTATCCTGTAGTTAAGTGACAAAAGGGTATTCTTTACTTTACAATAAATTTACATGCTAAAATAAATATATTATTCATATTATTAAACAAGTTTACTTCTACTTAAACAAAGAAAATAGAAGAAAGAAGAGCAAAGCTGATTTTATTTTGTAGTCTACTTCTAGGCTTATTTCAAATAAACCTTCAAGTCAACTTCTTTTAGATGTATCTGTATTTATCAATTACTAAAGAGGAATAATTTAAGAGATGAAGATATTCTTCGTTTTCCCTTAAGATATCTACAAGTCGAGACCACCCAAGCCTGCAACCGTTGTTTTCCCTCTGTTTTTTTGTCTGTCGCATCACGAATTCACTTGACAACTCTTTTATTTTATTTGATTTTTTTCAGTATTCGTCTTGGTTTTTTTGTTACTCCGTTTTACAATGCGGCACGTTGGACTACTTAAAATTCAGTGACTGACATAAACATCCTTAAGCAAGCCAGTCAACAATGCCAAATGCGCTTTAACGATATGTCAGAGATTAGAGCGCTTACAAAGAAAGCTAAAAAGCAATTAATTTACAACATTTTGGAGTTGGCAAAGGCTGAAGCAAGATTCTTGGCTGCAATTTGGTTTTAAAATACATATTAAATATATTAAATTAAATGGTTCTTAAATCTCATTTCGATTTCATTCCTCAATCTAACATTTTAGTTGCACACCAAATAGCGAAATGTTGGCGAATGTGTTTTGCAATCCCACGAAATGAACTCATTTTGCGCTTTTTGTCAGCAAATGCAATAATAACCACAATAAAATATTATAAAAATGAGCACTGCATGGAAATGCTCTTGCATATATCGTATAATAAAGGCAGCCAGCGGCGTCCGCAACAAAGCAAACAATAATTTCCTCCATATATAAAAATAAGAGCGCGTCGTCTAAGCCAACTGAAGAGGGGCGCCAACGCTGGTAGAGTCAAGTGTGTGTGTGGGAGATTTCAAGGCAGTAACGGATGTACAAATTGCAAAACATAATTCAAATTGTTTCGACTTTTTTGACAATGACTGCGCCAGTGCCACTTTCAGTGCTTTTATCTTGCCATCCGAGCTGTGTGGTTGGAGTGTATGGAAGGCTGAAGGCTGGCGCCTTTCTACTTTGCAGTATTTTTGTGGCTACTCGCATGGAGTATAAGCTGCAGAGTGGCAGTTGCAATTGAAATGTTGGTTTGACTTTAAAGCTAGTTTATTAACGCGGCTTGCGAATGAGTCACATTAATTAGCTGAAACTGCCAGAAAGTGCGCTTAAAAAGCAATTAAATGTGATTAGCATAAGTTGCCAAACATGCTGCATGCTTTTAGGCGCTGCTTAGCAAAACCCATTGCATACTTTTAGGCAGCGCCATCGAATAGCATTTTTGGCTGCAGCTTCAACTTAAACCATTTGACTTAATTAGTTGGCCAGCGTTCGCGACGGCCCCCTTTCCCAAAAGAACCCTTGCCCGCCTTTCCCTGTCAGCCGCCCACAATGCGGAGGCGGGGTGCCAAAAACTATGAATTTATTTGACACTTGAATAAATGCGGTTTTTGCGGCGACAACGAAAAATGTCAGCCCATATTTTTCGTATTTTTCGCATGGCGGCAGCAGCCTGATTCCAATTCCAAAACCATCGACAGGGTGTCGACACACACACACACACATACACACACTGAGGTTAGCCGTTTGCTCTTATTGATATATAACCCATGTCTTGTCGTCGACGTTGCATGTTTTCAGCATGTTCGAAGCTCACAGCGCCGCGTCGCCCATTTCCGTTTCCTGATTTTCTTAGGCGGGGGAGTGTGTGTGCTTAGCCTTTTTATAAAATACCATTTTGGCTGTCTAATTTATGAATGCGAGCGCTAAGTATGCACTCATGCCAGTAATTGTGATATGTGTAAGTGCATTTGGCTGGCAAAGACAACTAACAACTAACAACGATCCATGGAACAAGGACAGAGCCATGATGTCATTTGGGCAAAAATTAAGTTTACAATTTAGCTGGAACTTAAGACCATGATTTTGAGATGGCAGATTTATTCAACTTATGATGGGAATATTTATTTTTATACCCCTACCCATAGGGTAGAATGGTATTATAATATTAAGCCGGCAGGAAATGTATGTAACAGGCAGAAGGAGAAATCTCCGACCACATAAAGTATATATATGTATTCTTGATCAGCGTCAACAACCGAGTCGATACAACCAAGTCAATCTGTCAAAAATCGAATAACAAGCGTAATTAGGATTTTTGGTATTTTGGTGTGGTGACAGGGCCCTGAAAAATGGACGTACCTATCCATTATGGAAAGGACACAGCGTCACGCGCTTCTGTGCATTACAGGCGCTATCAGGTCGGTGCTTTCTAAAGCCCTTGAGGTTATAGCTGGTTACGAACCCTTAAACTTATACGCGCAGTCCATAGCATCCAGATCGGCCCTCAGGACCAGGTCAGGAAATACAACGAGTCCGGAATCAAGGAAACACTTGAGCATCTTCTTTGTAGATGTCCAGCGTTATCTCGGCTCCGGATGAAATACCTTGATTGGCCGTGTCATAACGAACTTCGTGATGTTGGATGCTGCTGGTCTTTGCCAAAAATGCATCCACACTATGCAACTTCTGTATGGCAAATTACGCCTACTGCATTTGGTGGATAATCTTGTATATTTTGACTTATTTGATGCATATCGAATATATGACGTTCGTTATATTTTTATTAGTATTTTTGTGGTATATTATTTGGTATATTTTTAGAGTAATATCGCACTGATTTGGTTTTATTCAAAATGGATAGTATCTCATAGTCGAGCACAGAGGCTTTCTTTTTTGTTTTTGTTGCAATAGCCTGACGGGTAATAGTCGAGTAATAATCTAGTAAATAACATGAGTATTTTAGAGTTTATTGTATTACATTTAACGAATTGATAATATCATGATCAATGCGTCGTTGCAAGTATTTGCAAAGCGTCAAAGGTTGTTTACATGCTTTTTATTTTCATTTAACGACACGCCAGCTTAACGTGAAAGCCGCAATATTCATGTGAGACAAGATTTATTACAGGCAAGCACTTGTAGTTCAATTTACTTAAATAAGACATATTTTAGCAACGTCCTTTTGTTCGCAAAAATCATAAAAAGAACCCTGTGCGATTTTTTTTAATATAACACTAAAAAGTTTTTTTTTAAATGAACTCTAAAAAAATTGTGTATTACGGTATATATTATATTATTTGAAACGTATGTAAAAAATAACAAAAATCGGCCTAATTTAAGGCAGTTGCCCTAGATTTGCCGTTCGGTTACCGAAAACTATACTGGCAAAAAAAAAAATATCATATTAAAACACTTTCGACGTTGTGTGCCAAATTATAATATATGTGTATATACTTGGACCGCTATTAAATGAGAACTTTACTTGACCGGCAGTTGAGTGCGCTTTCAGTTAGATGTTAAGCAATGATGAAATATGTGTCACCTCGCAATATACAGATTTGCACAATTTGCAAATTAGTTTAAGCTAAATATCAGAGTTGAACGTACCTATCAAAAAATATTATT
This sequence comes from Drosophila sulfurigaster albostrigata, assembly GCF_023558435.1. Classification (NCBI taxonomy): domain Eukaryota; kingdom Metazoa; phylum Arthropoda; class Insecta; order Diptera; family Drosophilidae; genus Drosophila; species Drosophila sulfurigaster. The sequence continues at coordinate 22,250,387 of NC_084881.1, forward strand.
TTGGAACTGAAATGTAATCCAAAGAAAAACAAAATACAAACGGCCTTGTCAAAGACCTTAACCAAACACCAAAGACCTATAATATATATAATTCAATAATTTACATGCAGACGCATCTGCTCGGCCAAACAATAAACGAAACAAATGACATACAAACAAAAAAAGACAAAAAAAAAACACACTGCCATTTCATGCCGGTATGTAGAAAATGGGAAACATTGCAAAGGTTATCCACATTTTCCATTATCGAATTGAACAGTTCGAACACCTCCGATTTGGCTGACGAGTGCTTAATGAAATCGTTAATATTCCAAGCAAAGAACACAAAGTAATTTATTGAGTGCAGCTCGAAATATCGCACTTCAATTTCACCAAGTTCCCAGAGGCCAACGCAGTCCAATGTCGACCGTCGCTTGAGACAGAACGTTTTCTTATCACTTGTCTACGCAATGTCGTGCGTTTTATCAACATTCGTTAGCATTATCGGTTTATATGCGATCGTTAGTTTTTTTGTACGAGCAATTGCGTACACCTTTCAAACTACTGAAAGTGAGAGTCATCGATAATCAAAAGAAAAGATTAAGTTTAAAAGAACGTTTCGGTTCATGGGCTGCAATTACCGGCAGCAGCGATGGAATTGGCAAGGAATACGCCAAGGAATTGGCGCGAAATGGACTCAATGTAGTTCTGATTGCCAGGAACGAGGAGAAGCTCAAGGCTGTTGCTAAGGAGATTTGTAAGTTACATAAGTGAATTTATCAGTTGTTTCACTAACAACTAAATACTTTTTTCAGCCTTAGAATCAAAGGTGGAGACAAAAATTATTGTGGCGGACTTCACAAAGGGTGCATCGGTATACGAACATATCGAACGCGAGCTGACTGATGTTCCCGTATCCATACTTGGTAAGTACTTTGCCATAAGGTCTACCTTGAAGCTGCACCTCATTTGTTTTTCCTATACCAACAGTTAACAACGTAGGCATGGGTTTGCCCGGTGGATTGCTTAAGTGCACCAAGGAGCAGACGCAACAAATCATTGATACAAATGTGGTGGCTGTGTCTGAACTCTCTCGGTACTTTTTCTATCGCATGCGTGCCGACAAGATCAAAGGTGCCATTGTCAATGTTAGCTCTGGAACGGAGCATCAACCCTTGCCGTACGGTGCTCTCTATGCCGCCTCTAAAGCATACAATCGCAGTTTTACCATCGCGTTGAGATGCGAGGCAGCTCCATTTGGTATTCATGTCCAGCTGTTGTCTCCCAACTTTGTGGTGACCAAGATCAACAACTATTCGAAGCGCATTATGCAAGGCGGCCTTTTCATACCCTCGGCAGAGACTTATGCCCGGAGTGCAGTTGCCCAGCTTAGAGATGGCGTGGATGAAACTCCTGGCTACATTTGGCATCACGTGCAAAATGCGCTTACACTGATGTTCCCTTGGAGGGTGCGTCTGTTTGTTACACAACTATTCTTCAGGAAAATATCCAATAAGCATTGAACAAAAGTGTAGCATACTTAGCGGCTGTCGCTTAAATAAACGTATTAATTTCACATGCCATCATCATTCGCTGATGAGTTTGGCACTTTGAAACCGTCTTAACTTGCGAATAACTGGCGCAGTACATTTTTGGGAGTCGCTGTAGCCGGAGCATCGCTTAGATTTAATATAACGCATACAAAATGCTGAGTGTACTTTGCATATTCGCTATTCTCTCTCTTTTCATATTCTCTATTGGTTTATGCTTGATCGTTGGCTTTTTATTTAGACAATTGAGAACACCTTTGAGAATACTGAAAATACAACTGTGTTATAATAGGAATCCAAAATACAGTCTAAAGGAGCGTTTTGGTTCATGGGCGGCAGTTACTGGCAGCAGCGATGGCATTGGCAAGGAATATGCCAAGGAATTGGCGCGCCATGGAATCAATGTGGTTCTAATTGCGAGGAACGAAGAGAAACTCAAGGCCGTTGCCAATGAGATCAGTATGTATCTTGACCTTTTATTTGACTTCAGTGCAATCATATTTTATCATCGTGCAGTTCAGGAGTCCAAAGTCGAGACGAAGATTGTCGTGGCCGACTTTACACAGGGTCCAGAAGTGTACGAACACATTGAACATGAATTGGCCGACACACCAATAGCCATTTTTGGTAAGAGATTGACTAATTCCTTTTCAATTGCAGCTTATTCACTTTCTGTGCTTCTCTCTCCCAGTTAACAACGTGGGCATGAGTTTGCAAGGTGCGATTTATGCACACACCAAAGAAGATGTCCAGAAATTGATTGACACTAATATTGTGGCTGTCTCACAACTTTCGCGCTACTTTTTCAAGCGGTTGCAAGATTCTCACATTAAGGGAGCCATTGTTAATCTGTGCCCTGTGATGGAACATCAACCATTTGGAGCTATGTATGCTGCCTCCAAGGCTTACATTCGCAGCTTTACCCTGGCATTAGGTCACGAAGCAGCTCGATACGGGATTCATGTGCAGCTTCTCTCGCCCGGCTTTGTGGTGACCAAAATGGAAAACTTTTCCACTCGCCTTATGAGAGGAAGTCTGTTCGTCCCAACTGCGGATATGTATGCTCGCAGTGCTGTTGCTCAGTTAAGGGCTTGTGTTGTTGAAACTTCGGGATACGTCTGGCATCAGGTTCTGTGTGCAGGCTTAATGCTCTTGCCATGGAGATTACGTCTGCTTAACATCCGAATAGTATGTAAAAATGTTTCTGACAAACAATGGGAATAGAAGCACAGCATACTTTTGGGGGTAGTAAAATATAGATTGTTTAAATGGTTGTTGTCTTGGCTAACCGCAGTCTCAACTGCTAATGCCTAAGGTGTTGTGCAACATGTTGAAGACGTTTTTAATAGTTTTCTTTAAGAAACTTAATTTATTCTATTAAGTCACTGCGTTAATGCTGCAAGATTATATAACTTTTATTTTAAACGAACTCAAAACATATTGTATGACTGCATATATTTTATTTCATATATTTTAAATGTAGATTGCATTGCATGAAATAATAAAAATCGGGCGAGTTAAGGACTGTATATCTGAGGTCAAAAACTATTATGAAAGGAGTTATAATTATATAGACTTTGAAATCAAGTTTCATAGACCTTACAACAAGCTCAGAAAGTGGCGTGGCCACATTAGCCCTGCAACAAGTTGACCCTTAGCACAAAGGTTACGAATTGAAAACTAATTCAAGTAGTATAATATTTATTGGGGATAGTCATTTTCCTGCAGTACGTTCTTAATGTACAGCGATAGAGTTAACGACAGAAAAATTAAGCGGGAACTTCACAACATGAATAAGAAAGCAAAGAGGGAATACACTTAACCCTCATATCCTTGGATAATAGAATATTTTAAAAAAGGTTGTTTTTTACGAAATAATTATAGTTTGTCTATAGTAGCAAAAACCGATTTGAATACAATGTTAGCAATCTCAACGCCTGTCGCTTAAATATGCAAATACATTGTGTAGAATCGCCTAGTATGTATTTTTTGCAAGCTCAGCTAATTTTGAATATGAGAGATAATGAGTTTGATTCTTGTCTCGATTATTGTCTTGTCTTGATTATTGTAACCCTAGTACTTCGTTGAGCGTCGAGCTACCTAGAACATTGATATCAACTAAAATTCGCATATGTAGTAAAAAAACATGTTGAGTGCTTTCTCAACATTTCTTACACTTATCGGTCTCTATGCGCTCATTTGCTTTCTATATGAACAATTGCGAACACCTTTACGACTGCTAAAAGTACGACTGCTTGACGATCGATGTAAGTGTTTGAGTCTAAAAGAACGTTTTGGGGATTGGGCTGCAGTTACTGGCAGCAGCGATGGCATTGGCAAGGAATATGCCAGGGAATTGGCGCGACATGGAATCAATCTAGTTCTGATCGCCAGGAACGAAGATAAACTCAAGGCTGTTGCTAAGGAGATTTGTAAGTTACAAAAGTGAATTTATCATTTGCTTCATTAATTACTAAATACTTTTGCAGCCTTAGAATCAAAGGTGGAGACAAAAATTATTGTGGCGGACTTCACAAAGAGTGCATCGGTATACGAACACATCGAACGCGAGCTGACTGATGTTCCCGTATCCATACTTGGTAAGTACTTTGTCATAAAGTCCTCTTTTTAGCTGGAACTCATTTGTTTTTCCTCTACTATCAGTTAACAACGTAGGCATGGGTTTTCTCGGTGGATTGCTTAAGTGCACCAAGGAGCAGACGCAACAAATCATTGATACAAATGTGGTGGCTGTGTCTGAACTCTCTCGGTACTTTTTCTATCGCATGCGTGCCGACAAGATCAAAGGTGCCATTGTCAATGTTAGCTCTGGAACAGAGCTTCAACCCTTACCGTACGGTGCTCTCTATGCCGCCTCCAAAGCCTACAATCGCAGTTTTACCATCGCCTTGCGATGCGAGGCAGCTCCATTTGGTATTCATGTCCAGCTGTTGTCTCCCAACTTTGTGGTGACCAAGATCAACAACTATTCGAAGCGCATTATGCAAGGCGGCCTTTTCATACCCTCGGCAGAGACTTATGCCCGCAGTGCAGTTGCCCAGCTGAGAGATGGCGTGGATGAAACTCCTGGCTACATTTGGCATCACGTGCAAAATGCGCTTACACTGATGTTCCCTTGGAGGGTGCGTCGGATTGTTGCACAACTATTCTTCAGGAAAATATCCAATGATCCAATTTGAACAAAAGTGTAGCATACTTAGCGGCTGTCGCTTAAATAAACGTATTAATTTCACATGCCATCATCATTCGTTTACTGTCGCTGATGAGTTTGGCACTTTGAAACCGTCTTAACTTGCGATTACCTGGCGCAGTACATTTTTGGGTGTCGCGCTAGCTGGAGCATCGCTTAGATTTAGTATAACGCAAACAAAATGCTGAGTGCACTTTGCATATTCTCTATTGGTTTATGTTTGATCGTTGGCTTTTTATTTAGACAACTGCGAGCACCTTTGAAAATATTGAAAGTACAACTGTGTTATAATAGGAATCCAAAATACAGTCTAAAGGAGCGTTTTGGTTCATGGGCGGCAGTTACTGGCAGCAGCGATGGCATTGGCAAGGAATATGCCAAGGAATTGGCGCGCCATGGAATCAATGTGGTTCTAATTGCGAGGAACGAAGAGAAACTCAAGGCCGTTGCCAATGAGATCAGTATGTATCTTGACCTTTTATTTGACTTCAGGGCAATCATCTTCTATCATCGTGCAGCTCAGGAGTCCAAAGTCGAGACGAAGATTGTCGTGGCAGACTTTACACAGGGTCCAGAAGTGTACGAACACATTGAACGTGAATTGGCCGACACACCAATAGCCATTTTTGGTAAGAGATTGAGAAATTCCTTTTCAATTGCAGCTTATTCACTTTCTGTGCTTCTCTCTCCCAGTTAACAACGTGGGCATGAGTTTGCAAGGTGCGATTTATGCACACACCAAAGAAGATGTCCAGAAATTGATTGACACTAACATTGTGGCTGTCTCACAACTTTCACGCTACTTTTTCAAGCGGTTACAAGATTCTCACATTAAGGGAGCCATTGTTAATGTGGGTTCTGTGATGGAACATCAACCAGCACCATTTGGAGCTATGTATGCTGCCTCCAAAGCTTACATTCGCAGCTTTACCCTGGCATTAGGTCACGAGGCAGCTCGATACGGGATTCATGTGCAGCTTCTCTCGCCCGGCTTTGTGGTGACCAACATGAACAACTTTTCCACTCGCCTTATCAGAGGAAGTCTGTTCGTCCCAACTGCGGATTTGTATGCTCGCAGTGCTGTTGCTCAGTTAAGGGCTTGTGTTGTTGAAACTTCGGGATACGTCTGGCATCAGGTTCTGTGTGCAGGCTTAATGTTCTTGCCATGGAGATTACGTTTGCTTAGCGTTCGACTAGTATGGAAATATGTTTCTGACAAACAATTGGCATAAAAGCACAGCATACTTTTGGGGTAGTAAAATATAGATTGTTTAAATGGTTGTTGTCTTGGCTAAATGCTGTCTCAACTGCTAATGCCTAAGGTGTTGTGCAACATGTTGAAGACGTTTTTAACACTTTTCTTTAACCCTTAACTTAATTTAGTCCATCAAGTCACAGCGTGAATGTTGCTAAGGTTATATAAGTTATATTTTTAACGAATTATGTTCACATATCGTATTTTAAATGTAGATTAACAATTTTCATTGCATGAAATAATAAAATCGAACGAGTTTAGTGCAATCTCAATGCCTGTCGCTTAAATATGCAAATACATTGTGTAGTATCGCATAGTATGTATTTTTTGTATTTGGAATCTGAGAGATAATGAGTTTGATTCTTTGCAATCGTCTTGTCTTGATTATTGTAGACCTAGTACTTCGTTGAGCGTCGAGCTACGTAGAACATTGATATCAACTAAAATTCGCATATGTAGTAAAAAAAACATGTTGAGTGCTTTCTTAACATTTCTTACGCTTATCGGTCTCTATGCGCTCATTTGCTTTCTATATGAACAATTGCGAACACCTTTACGACTGCTGAAAGTACGACTGTTTGACGATCGATGTAAGTGCTTGAGTCTAAAAGATCGTTTTGGGGATTGGGCTGCAGTTACTGGCAGCAGCGATGGCATTGGCAAGGAATATGCCAAGGAATTGGCGCGAAATGGAATCAATGTGGTTCTGATTGCGAGGAACGAGGCGAAACTCAAGGCCGTTGCCAATGAGATCAGTATGTATCTTGACCTTTTATTTGACTTCAGTGCAATCATATTTTATCATCGTTCAGGAGTCTAAAGTCGAAACGAAGATTATCGTGGCTGATTTCACACAGGGAGCCGAAGTTTATGAACATATAGAACGTGAATTGGCCGACATACCAATAGTCATATTTGGTAAGAGATTATAGAACTTTTCACCGTTGATCCCTATTTACCTTCCCTATTTATCTGACTTCTAGTTAACAATGTGGGCATAGGCTTTCCTGGTGCCCTTTGCTCACTCACCAAAGAACATGTCGAGCAATTGATTGACACTAACATTGTGACTGTCTCACAACTTTCGCGCTACTTTATCAAGCGGCTGCGAGATTCTCAAATGAAGGGCGCAATCGTTAATCTCGGTTCAGTCACGGAAAATCAACCTGCGCCATTTGGAGCTGTGTATGCTGCCTCCAAAGCTTACATTCGCAGCTTTACCCTGGCATTAGGTCACGAGGTAGCTCGATACGGCATTCATGTGCAGCTTCTCTCGCCCGGCTTTGTGGTGACCAACATGAACAATTATTCAACGCGCATTATGAAAGGAAATCTGTTCGCACCCTCAGCGGAAGCTTATGCTCGCAGTGCTGTTGCTCAGCTGCGGGCTGGTGTTGATGAGACGCCGGGATATCTCTGGCATCATGTTCAGTATGCAGCTTTTATGCTCTTGCCTTGTAGATTGCGCGTAGTTGTGAGTCAACTAATATTGAAACTGATTACTGATAAGCAATTAGAATAAAAGCACAGCATACTTTTCGGTCCTTATTAAAATGTAGATTCTTTGATTGGTTGTTGTCTTGGCTATAGTGACTACGAAAGGAAATGACTTGACGAAAGAGCTTTAAGCTTGCAACAATTGAAAGTCTCTTTCAAAAGTGTTCCTGACAAAATCAATACTATTTTATGAATGTGCCAACGAGCATGCTTGGCTATCTATGCTAGTTCTTGTAAGTCTGTAAGCGTTGACAGACACGATTGGCAAAGGTATGTCTCCTTTTTTATTATTATCATATTATTGCTATATATTTCTATAGGGAATAATTGCTTCTTGAACATTCATTCAACTTGGTGGTTTGTCTATTCCACCACCTCATTAAAAGTTTGGTTATATTTAGAGTTCCTTGTCCAAAACATTCTACAGACTGAGAACGATTTCCTTACTTAATTCTGCTAGACAAACGATTTCAATGACTAGCACAAATGTTGATTATACAAAGCATATTTACATTGCATTCTAATAGACCGAGTGCAATCAAAATGCTTTGAAATCATTTGTTTATTTAGCTTGTGGCTGTCATAAATAAATCAATAATGATCAACAATTTGAATTTCCTAGCTTTTTCAGAACTTTTGTGCTGTAACTTTTATTTTTACCACTCCCAACTGAACCTTGAAATTGTAAAGTTTTTCTTTTGTATATTACTGCCATTATTATTTAATGTTGTAATATCCTATAGAGTTTATTTATTGTAATTTACACATCCAGTAGTCGAACATTTCAGAGTACTTTGAATAAATTGTCAAATTGTAATTAAGTTCTCAACTTTGTTACGGGTCAAAATACTATTTATACATTCAATTAGCTAAAAGTGTCTCTCTATCTCTTTCTCTATATCATCCACTTTTTCGTAGTAAGTGTAGGTTAATTATATCCGACTGTAATTATCGCACAAATGGAAAATTGTCAACACTCTTGACAGTCGCACGCATTTCACTCTCACATTGGTCCACCCATGATTAAATGTCTAATAATTTGGCGGCTGCGGATTTTGTAATCTTCGCACCAAAAAAAAACATTTATAACAATTCAAGCGGAGCAACAAAAAGTTGATGTGTGTAAAAGTAATAAACAACAATAAGTACAACAAAAAATTAAACCTCAAAAAGATGTACGCATATTTGTAGTCTCACAAGTGTAGTACTTTAAGCTGTAGATGTATTTGTAGCTGTAGCTATAGCTTCAAATGTATCTGTATCTGTGCACTGTATCTATGCACTGCACTATGGGGCATTTGACCCCTTTTTCTGGCATTTATGCGTTTTTTAAAAGTGTACCAATTAGAACATTTTGATGGTCAATGCATTAACAAAACATCAAACTGTTATGGCTCATACTCAAAATATTAAAACTTAAAACAGTTATTTTGAATATAACAGCTGTAGGGTCAACTGTTGCATCCGAAGGCACATGCGCTAAGTTTGCATAATATTTTTTTACTGAATTTTGTGGTTCATTTATTAACGTTAAAAACGATTAATAAATAAAAGAAGTCTTGAATAATAATTTCGCAGGTTTGCACTGTATATTAAATATAATTATTTGTTCAAATTGGGGGTATTTATTTTCGCATTTTCTCATTTCATAAATGATTCTTAAGGTCCGTTTTGAGGAAAAATTTTCAACTTTGGAAAGAATTTTGAAAATCTTGTTAGCATAATTTAGCAGTTAGTCAAAGTGTATGATGTAGCGTTGTTAATTCTGAATCTATCAATAGTTGTCTTATTTTGCATTTTTTCGCACAATTGGCGCAATTTGCATTTTTCTCAGAAAATCTCACGTTTTCTAACGCCGATTTGTGCTCTATAGAAAATAGAAAGAAGGGCCGTATGGAACATTGTTTTGTGAATAACTTCCATGTTTTTGATCCAATCGACCCAAATTTGCCCAAAATATTAAATTTTTTCAAAATTTTGGGGATGGGAAGGGCGTAGCGAATTCTAAAACATAAGTACATATCGGTGTCAAAATTTGATAATACTAGCTCTATAGGTGTCCGTAAGGGTCGAAGTGTTGCCACGCTCACTTTTCTATGATACATTCCTTGGGTATATAGTAACATTATTTCAAAAACCGCAGTAAAAAATCTCTTATGGTTTAAACGTAATATTAAATGCGAGTTAAAATGGAAAATGTCCCATAGTACACTGGCAGACTGAGGAGACACAGTTTCAGCTTGTAAAAGCTGTTTGTTGTTGTCGGAAGCCATCAGCCTGTTGTTGCTGCTTTTGGGCACTGTGTAACTCAACTTCAATTTGAGTTTCAGTTTCAGTTTCAGCTTCGGTTTCGGTTTCGGCTTTTAGTCCGTGATTGAAGCTCAGCGCCGACGCTTGTGCCTACTTCGTGCCGCAAACGCAGACGCAATCGCGACAAAGAAGTGAAGCGTAAACTTTGCTCCAACTGAAAGTGAATTCATTGATATACAGTCAAGTGTACTATAAACTGATAATAATTTGACTCAATTACATAAACATACTAAAAGCAGGCGACGAGTTTATCAATAACAATTCTCTTATTCACGACAACTATATAAAGAGAGTTTCTCTTCATAATGCAGCCAGTACTGGAAGTTAGCATTTATACATTGTTACGGATGACGTTCATTTGGCAACTAATTTCCTTCTTCATCTACTTGGTCGGCACCTTGGCCATTGCCGCCTTTCTCTACGACAATTTCAAGTCCTTGATAAACATTATCAAAGCCTTGCTAGAGCCGTATTTCCAGCCACAACTGCCACAAACGTTGGTCGAGAAATTTGGCAAATGGGCAGGTAAGTTAAATCATTAAAAATTAATCATACATCAACATGCAACATTAGAACAGAATGGCCAAATTTCGATTGCCAAATCGAATCAGATTGTGTTAAAAATGCTTTATCAATCATTAAATACAGCAGTGTAATTTAGAGAAATGAGTTCATAGCAAATATAAATGTAATTTCGTTCTAATTTTTGATTACAGAATTAGATAGATAACTAAACACGATATTATTGTTTAAAAAGCTATTTTAAATTGTGACAACTAAAAATCGAAATTTTATTGATAAATAATTACATAAAAACGTACATTGAAATTAAAGATTGATGGTAATATTTATAAATATAAACCTCAGTGCATTTCCGCCAAAACTTTCCCTGAATATGTTCCTATATAGTCTTTATATATCAATATAATACAAACATATAAACAATTCATAATGAGGAAAGCAAACAAAAGTTGCAACAATAAGTACATATTTATATTGCAAATAAGTTTAATTAACTAATAATTGCATTAAATAATTTTTATTTTTGCATGCTGGCCACGTTCTATTCTCATATAATACGTACATTATAATCTCTTTCATCAGCGCAATAATAAGAATGTTAATATTATGTAAATTGCAAGCTTGTTGCTAAACCCAAATTTTAATATATATTATTAAGAAGCATCGTGATCAGACAAGTTATTATTATATTAATTGCTTTTCATATTTTTCTACAACGGGAATAATTTGAAAATTAGATAATTTTGAAAATAATACAAATATAATATAGATTTATGCTCAGATTTATTAGTTGGATTAGGATAATGAATCATTAGGATAATGAATCAGTTGCTGATTGAAATATCTGTGCTATGCGTCAATTATCCACCCATAAAACATGTTGAAAGCGAACTCAGCATGAGGCAACAAGAACTTATCTACATATATTCAATATTTATAGTGCCATAAATCATGTGGGAAATTACTTGAGTTAAAGTCAGCATGAAGCAACTTAAATACTTGATATTATTAGATTAACTGAGCTATCGAACTGTTAATCTACTTTTATTCCATAAAAACGCACTTTCATTGTGATGGCACACTTTCTTATCAAAACTATGCTGTTATCTCATGTTACTAGGTTGATAATAATTCTAGTCAGCTTTATCGGTCAGCTGTTCCAGTGCTTTGAGTTCTCGCATTTGTTTACAATTTATTTTTAGAGCAGATAAAGTCATTCAACTTCACTGAATGAAAGCGAAACTAAACCGGCTTTTTACCTACAAACATTTTGACGCGCTTTATGAATGGCCATAAATAAATGCTAAAATAATAATAATAGCAAATGTTACATAACGTAACAGCTTGTTGAAATGTTCTGACCTTGTCGACAATGACAATTCAATTTCGTTGAAGATTGAATTCAATTTAATTCGGCTCGAATATTACCAAAAGAAAACATTGCAGATTTGATGTAATTAGCAAACAACAGTACCAAGACATGGGCCAGCTGCCGTGCTTGCTGCCAATGTTTCCGCTGCGCAAATATTTGGCAACAAATGTGGCCAACAAGCGCTGCAACCACTTGTGTATTAACGGTGCCAACTATTGGCGCCGCAAGTTGCGCAGTCGCCGTTGCATTGAGTCGTTGCAACAGCAGCAACATAAACATAAACAAAAAGAGTAAGAAAATAAATCGTGTTGCTTTCATGTGCAACTTTTATAGGCATTTTCATATTTGTTTAAGGTTCGGCAGTGGCCAAAAGAGAAGAAAACCAAGTATCTAACTAACATCAACATATAATTAGCAAGGGAGTGTGAAGTTAAGTTACTACTCAACTTGCCAGCTCTCTTCAAACTTAAACAGTTTATATTTTTTACTTAATAATTCACTTTAGAGTCGTTTAAGATAATTATTATCATCTCCATTCTCTTTTGCAGTTGTTACTGGCGCCACTGATGGCATTGGCAAGGAATATGCCAGGGAATTGGCACGTCAAGGCCTCAATCTGGTGCTCATCTCACGCACCAAGGAGAAGCTGATTGCCGTCACCAATGAGATTGGTAAGTAAATAGTTGCATAACAAACAAAAAACAAAATAAAGTAAACTTTTCATATCATTTTTGTAGAGAGTGAACACAAAATCAAGACTAAATGGATTGCTGTAGACTTTGCCAAAGGACGTGAAGTTTATGAGCAGATCGAAAAGGAATTGGCAGGCATTGAGGTCAGCATATTGGGTGAGTACACAGTGACTAAAGAAGTAACATATCTCTTTAAAAATATGAGATGAATTAGCTAAAAAAGTTTGTGTTGTTACTCAGCAAAATATTGTTGAAGACAATTGACAATTTATTATTATTAACAACTAATAGTAGCACATTAAATACAAGCAGTTGTGAATTTGGAAAGAGTTTTAGCCATTGCGTGTGAATTTTGCTTGCTTAACTACTGATTAACTGATAATCTACTCAGCAAACAACAAGAAAAAATAATCAAAACGAAACAATTTTAAACAAAATATAGTGACAAGATACCCGCTACGCATTTTCAATACAAAAGCAAAACAGTGCGAGGTTATTCTTAAAATATACCTTATAATATACCACAAAAATTCCTAAAATATACAAAATGGTATATATGAGGTAATCCACTCGAAATATACCATATGGAACAAAGTATACCAAAATATACCGTGTATAAAGAATGTGATACTCTTTATAATTGAATTTTTTGTAGTGAATATTAACTGCTTCAATTGCAATTTGAAGTACTTTAATAAAGTACTTAACATGAAACTCCCTTTATACTCGTCTAACCACTTTTCATCTCGTTTATAACATCAAATTTCGCTCTCTAAGCCAGCAAAATTGGCGTGGTCCGTGTTGTCTCCCACATTAACTGTTTTCGCTCGCACTCTTTGATAATAGCCAACTCATTGTCAACAAACAAAACGAAACAAACAGTAGCCGCAACAGTATCACTAACAACAACAACAACAACAACAGCAATAGCAACAATTAAGCCACCATAAGTTACCTTATGTGTGTTGTTAAATCTTGTCAATGACATTGAGACAGCTAAGCAGAGTCGGAGGCACTCGTAATAGCGTGCAATTATAATGACTATATACAGTAGGGCTTTTTGACGGACTCTGGGGCATTTTTGACTTGTTTCAAGTACATATAAATAATTTATTTTTGGGATTTTTATTTGCCAAACTCATAAACGCTTTGACGCGCTTCAGCAATTTACATTTTGTTTTTATTGTGCTGTACTGAAGTTAACCTTGTCTTATTCAAGGCATATTTTAAAAGCTACTCTACTGATAAGCATCTTTGAATAATCTTCATCTCTCTCTCTCTTTCTCTCTCGCTTTGCAGTGAACAATGTGGGCAGAATGTACGATTATCCGGAAACATTGGAAGCGGTGTCAGAAGATCTCATCTGGGATATCATAAACATCAACATTGGCGCCGTCACCATGTTGACACGCAAGATCGTGCCACACATGAAGGCGGCACGCAAGGGTGCAATTGTCAACATTGGCTCCGGCTCCGAGTTGCAGCCACTGCCAAATATGGCCGTCTATGCTGCGACCAAGAAATATGTAACATATTTCACACAGGCCTTGGAGCAAGAGTTGGCCGAATTCAATGTGACCGTGCAGCTGGTGATGCCCTTGTTTGTGACAACCAAAATGAACGCGTATTCCGACACGGTGATGAAAGGTGGCTTCTTTATACCCAATGCATACAGTTTTGCCCGATTTGCTGTCTTTACACTCGGCAAATCGAACACAACAACGGGTTTCTGGACCCATGGATTGCAGGTGAGATTGAAAGCTCATTTCCTATAACAACTTTCTCAACGGTCTGGTAACGCTGTGCCACTTTTTTTTCTTGCAGTACTTTTTCATGAAGATGTCGCCGCAGCATTTGCGCGTGCTTATTGGACACCAGCTGACAAAGCGACTGCGCATCGAGGCTCTTAGCCAAAATAAGTTAGCAACATAGTATTGTAGTGCATTTTTACATCCTAAGAGTATTGTAAATATTGGCGCTTAATTTAAAGAATAACAAAGAAAAAACAGTTTTTCGTACAACCAAAAAGCCAAACCGGCTGACTAAATCAATTTGCAAAAATGATTGCATAACATTTTTTTTCGCCTGTTGCATTTGGTAAGAGAGAGAAGGAAGCGGATTGTTATGGCATAAATGTAGCCGTGAAACCGGTTGCCTGACGCGCCAAACTGTTGAACGACAGACGGAAGAGCCGACAGCCCCTACCAAAAAACTAAAAAAAAAAATTCAAACAAAGCTTCGCTTCATTGCATCGAGTTGGCATTCTTCAAGCTTACAGTTTTCAAGTATTTACGGTTTTCTTAGACCCGTTCACATACGAAAAAGTAAGTCTATTGGTTTTGTCGAAATCAAAAAAGGAGGCTTAACAGACAGAAGATGACATCGTCAACTCCTTAAAGTACATATATGGTAAAAGATAAAGATAGATATGCTCCAGTGGATTGCTATCTTGCTCGAACTTATACAAAAACTTTCTTATCATCTAGCTCGAACGTATACCAAAACTTTAATATATTCTCCCACGAGCTTACATCTAAATTTTAATATGTTTGTCTTTCCAATTCCAAATGTCTTACATTTAAGAAGTCATATTCCAAATGAGTTAACAAAAGTGAACAGGTCTTTTACAGTCAACTCAAGAGGCTAACTTTGTTACTTGTTTTCTTTTATCGACTTGCATGCAAGCCTGTGCGCATGTAAATGAACTTCAAGTGCGGGTCTCCGTCTCCACATTGTGGTCACTGCACGTACTGCCCACAAATTATGCAAGCAAAGAGATTACAATGCAAATTTTCAACGCACTCCGCGCGTATAACACAAGCCGTTTTTCTAGTACATGGTTATTGATGAACTTCACTTGAAAATTACATTAACTACGCTAATGATAACCTTAGCACTTACCTTTTGTTTTTTGTAGATCTTTATAGCCCTTGAAGGTTGTGACTAAAATTCAATTTAACCTTTAAAGTTCAACTGCATAAGCACCACATCCAAATGACAGGAGAAAAGAGCACTTAAAAGCAACAACACTTTATGGAGGGCAAACGGAAGTACCGTTTTAAGCACATTGAGCGCACACACACACAATAAAAAAATGCATTACACGAGCAAAAAAAAACATCAAAAGAGAGCAACAGAGAAGAGAGCACATTTAAGACTCCGACGGACGGCGACGAGTTAACGAAGCGAAAAACGTTGGCGTCTCTTTTGCCAATTTTGACACTTGCACAAATTAATTTGGATTTAATTAAGAGCATATTAACATTTTATCACATTTAAGAAACGCAATGCATCGCGCAGATCAATGATCACTATATTTGCGAATATTATTTATCGCTTTATCGCAGCCGGCCACTTTAACTGAGCATCATTTATGCTGGCGCCCCCTAGCGAAAGAGTAATGTAACATTCCGATAAAATAGCTCTATCTATCGATATCGTTATTTGAACTTGTCAACTTTCTAATTGGCTGCCCTCAAAATAAATCCAATTCGCTGTAGCGTGTTGTTTTTGTTGTTGTTTTTATTCCTGCATTTGGTTGTTATTGTTATGCATTTGTTGCTGGTATTGTTGTTGTTATTTACGAAAAATGCAATTATTAAATAAAGATCTTAGATATTATGTGTGCAAAGTGTTAAACAATGAAATATACAATTTCTCTATGTGCGCATTGTGCTGTTGTTGTTGTCTTGCTATTGCACATTTATCATACTGTACATTATGGTCTATAAATTGTAAATTCAAAATTCGATTAATTCCATTGCGAAACGAAAATTGCAAAATTAATATTTATGATTAGAACAGATGACGCCAAAGCTCCCAGGCCAACGATGAAACGGCGCAGCGAGCCATTTCGATCACATCATTTATCGATAACCCAAATGGACCGAAACATTCGCTTAATCAAGCGCAGCACACTGCAAAATAGATATACGCTTATATATAGTACAAGTTACATACATATACATATATGGGATTGAGAATGAATAATTTATGGTATTTACCGTCACATACACTCGCTCCGTTGCAGGCCGTTGGTTGATGTCAAGCCTCCGAACCGAGCAGCTGCTTTCCGCCTGCGGCTGTGACGTCATCTGCAGGAAACACAAATCGATAAATAAATTTCATTTGAAATTTAAATACAAATCGCGGTGCATGAGCACTTTGCTCTGACCAACGCATATAGGCCAGCTGCTGGCCTAGTTAAGTATTTGAAAAATAAAATTATTGCCCACCTAAAAGTCTAACATATACATATTATATGTTTATTCGTAGATAATCCATTTGTTCAAACTAATGGAATTGCTACTTGAAATATTGGCAAATGATATTGCTGCACACAATTGTTTGTTTGTTTCCATTTGTTTCTTATTCATTATTTCATTATCATTTCAAGTGGTGAAACGCATAAACAATAGCCAAAAATATATGGGATCAGCACGATGGATTATTTTTAGCGAACAAAAAAAAAAAAACATTTTCATTCAGGGATTAGAATGTGGTTTTTCTTAACAAAATAAACAAGTGAAAACCAGAATGTTCAATTTCTAGCCATGTTTCTATTTTCATAACATAACACAAAAAAAAGGAACAAGAAAAAGGCGTATATGTATATTATAAATGATAATTAATTGTATTCATAAACAAATGGACCTAAAATATAATTTTTGAAAAAGACAAAACCATAAAACAAAATGGTATGCTGTGACAGAAAAAAAAAAATAGAAATCGCGGAAAATTCATTTGACAAATTTAACACGGTGCGAAAGAAATGTTTCGAAAACGATTTCAAATTGTTCACACACTCGTCCACAGAGGAATATATATCTAAAAATCGTATGGGGGTGCGTCTTTAGTGGGCCATGTCGAAATGTCGTCGTTAAAAAGTTGAAACTTTTTGGAAAATGATTTCTCTAATGTCGCAACTTATGGCAGCGCTGCCAAGAAAACCAAACAGCAGAGGGATTAGAAGTGCAGAGGGAAGTTGTCCACATACGTATATCTACTATAGCTTTGCATATTTCATAGATTTCACGTTAGCTAATTTAATTAATTAACGTCATCAAAGACGCTCGTTATGCTTGGAAATGCAATTAAAATATTTCACAAAAAACCGACTTTTCGATGGCAATAATTTCATAGTTCTATAATTATCATATTGGGTGTACTATATAGATAGATTGCGATAGGGTTTTGTTGGTTGATTCACTCACCTGACTTAGGGTACTAAGAGAAATCCATTAAATGCTAGCGGCTTAAACGCGTAACGCTCTACAAATCCTAGGCATAAGTGTTGATTTATGAATTGTTGTGTTGGAATTGAAATTGAAATTCAACATGTAAGTATATCGTTTGAACTAAGAGTATTCCCAAAAACATGAACATATTTAGAAAGCGGCTTCGTAGAAGGCATAGAGCAGGAAGAGCAAGAATGCCAGGATGAGGAAGGTGGTGAACAAACTCCTAGCTTCATTCATGTTGTTGCTGTTGTTGTTGATGATGTTGTTGTTTTCTATTTGGGAATAGAAAATGGACAATTATTAATCAATATACAGCTCGTTTAATCACACACTAATTAGTACTATCAATGGTGGAACACACACTCTGGGTGCAGCTGTGGAGCTTTAGGTGCTGATCGGCAAACCGTTCGTAGCAAATGGCACGGAATAACTGAGAAACGCATCCAAAGAATCTTCTCCACAAATATGATTTTTATCACGCATCAAAATCAGCCAGCAGCGAACTCATTTGGAATTATGGCTCTACGAAATTTATATATATATCTATATCTACACATACACACTACACTACCCGATATATATTTTGCAATACGTTGAGTGTAGTTTGGTGTATTGGTGTCCAGTTGTTGCGCATATTTCGACGCGGCACACACATCGTCGCTACTATATATACTACCATATCCATATATTTAAATACACATATATTTATTACTTATAGGTATGTTTAGATTCCATGTGGGCGGGGCAGCGTGAAGCGCGTCATGGCGCACGAACCACATTAAAAACTCTTGACAGCAAGAACTTCTCCATCCAAAAAACAAAAACGTACTCTTTATCTCTCTCCTCGTACCTGTTACGAATTCTTTTTATCCATTGGCCATTATTCATTCTTGGCACTGGCAAATTGCAGTTGGACCTCGTGCGGTTATTGAAAAATGTTTTAAGAATTCGTTTATTTATTTGTTTTTTTCTTTTTGTGGTCGACTGGGGTTAAGGTGGCGGGACCATTCTGTAATGTTCTCCAGACATCTGCGGTCTTAATAGCATTTTTAATTTGTTTTTGTTGGCTGCTTGCTAAATACACGTTTATTTCGAATCGTATCGCCTATGCCATTTGTTTGTTTCGCATTTTGAAACATGTTCAAATTATTTCAAACATTGCAACGTTGCACATAGCACGAAATGTGCTCTACTTTAATGGCGCCTCATGAAATTAACAGTTTCCAGTTTCTTTCAAGTTTTTCTATTGTAAAAATGCCAACTAAAATAGTTCTTCTCAATATCAACTTTTGTAATTTCACTGTTACTATCTATCTTTTAAGATTCCTGAATTTCCTAGAAATATCGCTTTCTAACTAGGATTATAGTAAAAAATGCTATATTGTCAAAAAAGGAAAGCCATATAAAAAGTTTCATAATTCTATACTTAATAATCTGTGAGTTCCTTGAGGTTATAAAATTATTTTTAGTCCATTTATCCAATTATCACAACAGGTGTGCTTTGTTTACATTATGCACTTAATTAAGCATTATTTATTGTTAAATTATTGTTAATATCTCACCTCTTCCATAACTCTATGCCCCCATTTCTGAGGTACTCATTTACAAAACGGCGTAGATGATCCAAAGGAAGAACAAAAGCACGGCCAGAATGCCGAAGGTGGTCATCAAGTTCTTGGCTTCACTCATTTTGGATTGCTAAAAATAAAGTGATAGGAATGCATAAAAAAGGCAATTAATAAATTATAAAGGTTTTTATTATTCGATATGGTCTTTTTTATAGATCAGAATCTACGCAAAGGTCAGACAATAAAAACAAAAACCAAAAATAAAAAACCAAAAAATCCAAAAACAAAGTGAAAAAATCAAATAAAATTTTTTCAGCTGGCGCGTGAGAAATTTCATTTGATATAAACAATAAAAAAGCGATCATAAATTTTCAAAGCACATATCATTTTGTTTTCAAATTATACAACATGTTTTTTCTAAATTCAAGCACGGCAAACGAAAATTATGAAAAACCACACGAATATGTTATTGTATATGAAGAACCTCGAACTGGCTAAAATTGTTTGATGTTTAGTCTGATTTGTTGCTGTTGTTTTTGTCGTTGTTGGTGATTCTGTTATTGCATATCAGAGTGATCAGAGCAATCAAAATGTCTGTCTATAAGTTGGCACCGAACGAAGAACTTGGGGGAACATATAGAAATAGTAGATGAATAATTCCAGCTTTATAGATTGGACCAGTTCCAAATATTTTGCGATGAAATTTATTGGGCACGGCACTTTAAAAATTCGATTGAGATTATGCACACGAAAAATCACATTCGCTAGTTGAAGATTAATCCCACATTTTCAGTCTTCTTGGTCAAATGTCTTTTTGCCTTTAACCTGATTTTCCATTTATGCTTACTTTTTTTTTTGATTTCTTTTAGATTTTGCGGACGAAAATTTGTGCTATTAACTGCTGCAAGCCTTTGGCCCAACTAAAACCAATTCACGCACTTGGCCAATGGGTTGCGCAAAATATAGCAAAAAATTAGAAATACTTTGAGACGACGTGAAAGTATCTATAAGATACACAGACACACACATTCATAGATGACGACACTCACCGACAAGACGGCACTCAAGAGAACAACTTGACAAGTGGAGGAAAATCTAGAGGTGTATGTGTGCTTGTATATACATTTATTAAAGACTAAAGACTATACAGTATGGTCTCCAAAAAGCATATGAGTTAAAATGGGATGCCACTAGGCTGAAGAATCGCTTGGAACATGTTTAAATCTTGAAGAAATATCATCGAAAATAAATAAAATAAATTTACGCTGCTGGTTTGACAGTTTGCGAGCAGCCGTTTTTTCCACCAAGACAACAAGAACAATGCTTTCATTAAAAATAATTCATATACTAGATGATATAATAAGTATACCACATCGAGACATATTCATATTCTCCATATGTGTTCCATTTTCGCTAAGAAATATCCGAAATACACAACGTTGTCAAAATTATGTTTGGATATTTTGCTTGCTGCAATATATTATTCATATTTATTCCTTGAGATGACATCGCATTTAGGATTCTTTTGGAATTATTGGAATTATTTTGAGGATCACAAAGATGACGTTTCAAAGTGTCATAAAAATTCATGTGGTTAAGCTTATAATTTACCGCATAAATTGTGAACTTTTGTTCTGTCGCCGAAATTCTAGTGAAACTATAATGACAAATACCCAAATCAGAGTATATCTATACTATATATCGGAGAGAGTGCGAACTGATATATGTATATATAGCGCCCACACTTTCGTAAACAACAAACTTGGGGTGTTTTTGCTTAGGTTCAGAGCTCTTCCAAAAAATCGCCTGGCTGACAGTTGTCATTAACTCAATTTGAAAATGCACTGCGCAAATGGTCGACGTGAACTCTCGAGCTGAAAAATACGAAAACAATCGAAAACAGACGTGACTTTTCAAGCATACTATATACTCTCCGATATCTACATATATATACGTGCGAGTATCTCGAGAAATTCCAAACATAATGACTTAAACAATTATTGCAAATTGCTCAAATTCATTTGCACTTGCTGACGAAATTGTGTCGAAAACATATTGAACATTTTCACCTTGGCGTCCACAAATGCGTTGCATGAAAAGCAGATTCAAATTTCACAAATTGGTTGCCGAGAAAATCCAGAGTTGTTGGTGTTTCAGTGATTGAGGAAATACCCTTGAAACAAAATTCTATTTAGTGCTTAGAAATATTCAACAGAAATGTGACGATTTCAATTAAATGTGATTGTCAAAGGAAGAACGAACATTTTAAAATACATTTAACATAATACAGAAATGTTAAATATTTTATATGATTTTTATATTTACTTAACGTATTATGTTTGCGTAATTTATAATCCAAAATTAATAAATTATTGTAAATTTGTCTAAAAAATCTGCAGTTAACTAATAATTAATTCATTAATTATTTATTAATACATAATTTTGTAAAAAAAAAAAAAACAAAATAAATATAAAACTCTCTACCTCTCTTTATTAAATTTATTAATTAAATTCTATGATAATAAAATATTCTGAATAATATTTCAAGTTCTGAAAAATATATTTTCAAAAAATTATAAAAATAATTTTCCTTTTATTCGCATAGGCTGCTCATTTTTATTAGAGATACATATATTTGTTTTTTTTTTTTAAATCAATTAGAATAAATAAAAGTATTCTATATTCACAAAATATTCCAACAAATTAAGAGCAATAAATTGTTTTAAAATTTTGCTTAAAATTGATAATAAAATTATACAAAATATATAATAAATAAAACAAGTAAGAAAGCTACAGTCGAGTGTACTCGACTGTGAGATACCCGCTACCCAATTTGAATAAAAGCAATATATTTTGCGGTATTATTCTCAAAATATACCAAATATACTGCGAAAAATACTAAAAATATACCAAGTGGTATATGTGGTATATCGATATAGTACCGCATTCAAAATATACCATAGACGGCTCAATATACCAGATTGTCAGCCAAAGCAACTAAGACCCTTAGTAAATAGGCGTTTTTGCCCATACAAAAGTATTTCTTTAATAACTTCCACAATTTTTATCTGATCGCAACCAAATTTTCAGGAATCATAACTACTATAATTATTATTGTATATACCAAAATTGGTAACTAGCTTTAAAATTACGCATATTCGATTTTTTTGATTTGCGGGGGCGGAAGTAGGCGTGGCAAAAATTTGAAACAAACTTGATCTGCGTGCAAACATCTCTTATAGTCTAGGTGTTCATACGGACATCTTAGTAAGGTTATATAGACGATTGTTTATTCTAGAATCACATTCATAGACATTCTTAGACATTCATAGAAATTATTATATTTATAAAATTTGTTGTTCAAATTATTATTCAAAAATATAAAACTCTAATACTATGGAAATAATAGAGGCTTCGAAAGAATTGCAAAAGTTATAATTTCTCTTCAAAAGGTGGAATGGAAAAGTGTATTTTTGGCAATTCTGTATGCATGCCAATACATAAAAAGGACAATGACAAGTCTATCACCTGGAGTTCTTAAAATTGTACGGAAGCTTATACGCGACATAAAAACTCTAGTAAGACCCCACGAAACGTCACCACGATAGCTGACCATTCTCACAGAGCTCTGAAGAGGCTTGCAAATAACTGTTGACCGTTTCTCGTTGTCTGCAAATAAGTTTCTTTTCCCGACTCTTTACGAAAAGACTCCATGAGAAACCAATTTATGGGTTCTATTGATGCTGATTCGGATTAGGGTTCGATTCAACTGGATGATGCTTGTCCGAGAAGAACTATAAATAAACAAAATAAAATATTTCAAAAAAATATTTACAAAAATGTTCACAACCGACATACTTGAGAAATTGAGGAGCATTTTAGTTAAATATTTTATTTGAACCGACTCTGAGCTCTGGACTCTCTAGACTTTACAATCGTCTAGATAACCCTACTAAGATTATGTTTGCAAAGGTATCTGAGTTATTTTACAATATTATTTAAACTTCATATCGAGTTGTAATTTAGATCTAGATTCAATGACAACTCGAAATGAAGCTTAAATAATAATGTACAATAACTCAGATACCTTTGGAATAATTACCTCAATAATTTAGAAGAAACGAAATCATACTCCAGATGCAGGGCACCATGGGCATTCAGCGGTACATCATCGTGTCATCAGGGCGGCTTTCGCAGCCGCTGGCCTGAATTCCGACACTAACACCGATCCACGAGAGCTGAAAGCGTTTGCAATCGCCATCAATGCTGATTTATAGTGTAACCCCAGTTCGACGGAAGTAAGAAACGAATAGTCATCTTCAGTACATTCTTCTAATCGACGATTAATTTCGACCGTTTCTCGTTATCTGCAAATAAGTGTCTTTTCCCGACTCTTTACGAGCAACTCAATGAGCAACTGATTAGTCATTTATGACAGCAGCAACATCTTCAGTTCATTCTTCTTATGGGCCACTATTATCTTTAGTCATTCGATTCGGATTAGGGTTCGATTCAACTGGATGATGTTTGTCCGGGAAGAACTATAAATAAAAAAATAAAATATTTAAAAAAAAAATATTTACAAAAATGTTTACAATCGACATACTTGAGAAATTGAGGAGCATTTTACTTAAGTAGTTCTATTTGAACTGACTCTGAGCTCTGGACTCTCTAGACTATACATCTAGACTACACAATCGGCTAGATAACCTTACTAAGATTATGTTTGCAAAGGTATCTGAGTTATTTTTCAATATTATTTAAACGTCATATCGAGTTGTCATTTAGATCTAGATTCAATGACAACTCGAAATGAAGTTTAAATAATATTAAAAAATAACTCAGATACCTTTGCAAATCGACGACGAGTTTCGCAGGCTCAGCAACACATAGCACCAAATCGTAGCAACGAGTCTCGGCATCAGAAACGCGCAGCCTCAGCAGCCCATGGCGCAACATTCACAACTATAACGAGAAGTGGCAACGATCAGCTGTTCGACAGCTCAACTCTACTGCGCTGATCCATAATATGACGGATTTCGTCAGATTTAATTGAATCTTTCCGCTTATATTCGTGATCCAGTATTTTTTGGTATATTCATTTGGTATATTTTAATAATTGATTACGAGTACAGTTGGGGGTATATTATAGTAGTCTGAGCTTTTCTTCTTGTTTATATTGAAGTCAATGGTTCCTGGTGCATACCAGCTTAGTAAATAATTCTACTTCATCTATGCAACATTTGTCTTTGTATCGAAAGTTCCCGCTAATATTCGTGACCAGTGCTAAGCGATTTCCCTGGAGAATTTCTTTAGTGTTGGCACGCAGTTGTCCGACGGAAGTTTCAAAGATTTAATTAAATTCAATAAAATGTACGTTCAATTGGCATTGTTATTGTCTTCATTGCGGATTTATCATCACAGAGCACATCATTTAAGCACACTAATGCCGATTTACGAACGCCATAAACACTCAGCGCTCATCCGGTTTATTTCCTTGCCCACGACCAATAAATTAAAATAAAATAAAATTATTTGATGAAGAAAAAGAGGATCTTGTCGAAATAATCCAACAAGAGCAATCTCAATTTTTTCACTCATTCAAAAAGAAAAACAAAACTTACTGATAACTGAAATCTATCACTTGGTTTAGATCAAGTGGCAAGCATTAAAACAAGCACTTCTAAGTGAATTCAAAATGGCAACGAATAGTGCAGAACTTCACAAACAAATGTGTGAAAGAAAAATGAAACGAAGTGAAAGTGTCCTAGAGTACTTACTGGTAATGAAGGAACTAGCAACGCGCGGAAATATAGATAATGAAGCTATTATCCAATACGTGATAATGGTATGTTTGGTATATCAATATAGTACACCATTCAAAATATACCATATACGGCACAATGTGCCAGATTGTCGGCCAAAACAACTAAGACCCCTAGTAAGTAGTCGTTTTTGTCCTTACAAAAGTATTTCTTTAATAACTTCGACAATTTTTATCTGATCGCAACCAAATATTCAGGAATCATAACTTCTACAGTAATTATTGTATATACTAAAATTCTAGCTTTTAAATTAGGCTTGTTATTCGTTTTTTTTTTGATTTGCGGGGGCGGAAGTAGGCGTGGCAAAAATTTGAAACAAACTGCGTGATCTGCGTGCAAACACAACAAATGCTGTCGAAAAAAAAATTATAGCTCTATCTCTTATAATTTCTGAGATCTAGGTGTTCATACGGACGGAAGGACAGACGGACATGGCTAGATCGTCTCGGTTGTTGACGCTGATCAAGAATATATATACTTTATAGGGTCGGAGATGCCTCCTTCTACCTGTTACATACATTTCCTGCCTGCACAAAGTTATAATACCCTTCTACCCTATGGGTAGCGGGTATAAATATTGTTTTTCATTCCACTTTATTAAATAACTTAATTCAATAAATTATTTATTCTCTGAGAAATAAACTGCATTAAAATGTACCTACATAAATGTATAAATATATTTACAAAATAAATATGAATATGTCATCTCATTTCTCACATTGGTTAATCATGCACTTGGCAGCTGGATTCATAGCCGCATCCGCTGAGCAGTTGAAGGCAGCCTGGAACTCAGGCAGATTCATATAGCCGCGATTCAGCTGGGCGGCAAAGATCTCATCCTGGCGATTGCACATCTGCTGGGCCACCGCATAGAAGAGGACACGATGCTCGTCGAGGCCAAAGAACTGCAGGACAAACTGCTCGGCAAAGTGGAAACGCTCGCCCTCCAGCCAAAAGTGATAATCCCGCAACGCTGCCTGAAACGAGCGATAGAACTTGAAGACATCATCCACTTCATGCGAGGCCAGAGGACGATAAATGTCCTGCAGCTCGAGATCATAGTGCTGCTCCGTTTGGCGCTGCAAACAGTCCAGGGCAGTGTAATAGCCATCGGTGTCCTCCAGCAGACGCGATTGACGCCACAGCTGCAAGCCCTGTGTGGCATAATAGTGATACATGGGACGCTGCAACACAAGCTGCACAAAGTGCAGAAAGTGCCGCAAGAAATAGGCCGGCTGCTGCACATCCTCCGGGTCCACAAAGGGCGACACAAAGCTGTGACGCAGTTGCGCTCGTCGCAGCAGCAACAGATTGCTGTAGAAGGAGCGTGGCTGCAACTCCAACGCACCATAGTGCAACTCGTGTTCGATGAGATTGAGATAATGCTGCGCATGCGTCTGCAGCAATCTTGCCACCTGCAACTCCTTCCGTTCCACCTCCTCGGGCAGCATGTATCCATACCAATCGCGACGACTCAGCTTGGAGCGACGCAGCTGCTGGAAGCGTGTGGTGTGAAGTTGATACATGGCGAATGCCACATTACGATTGAGTTGCGAGCGAAACACGTGCCACTGCCAGTACTCAACGTGCAACAGACGCTCGAACTCTTGTGCCAACACGTAGCAATCCTCATAGCGCAGTTCTTGCTGCACCTGCCACAGCACATAGTTGACAATAATGCGCGGATCTGTGTAGCGCAGAACTTGCCACGCCTGCCGAATGCGTGCCACATCGAGCGGCAACTTGCGCGCCTCGCTTAGCATCTCATCTGTGAAGTTGAGCTGCGCAAAAAAGTGCTGAAAATAATCCATGGTATTGCCATCCAACGTCAACTGCTCTTGTCCTCCTCCCTGAGATTCGGTGGCGCTCTCCGTCGTCGTTGTTGTGGGCAACTCGCCACGCATGCCGCGGCACAGGACGCGCATCTCGTGCGCCACAATGCGCGACACTTGCGGATGACTTCCATGCAACACGCTGGCCAGACTCCGACGAAAGCCCTGCAGACTAGGGCACGGCAGATTGCTAATGGATGCCACATAGATAGTCTCCTGGGCAAAGTAAATATGCAGCAACGTGGGCACACCATGTGCCGCCAGCTGGGCGGAAAGTTCCACCCAGTTGAGCTGCTCGTCCAGCCGCAGCTGCTGCCATTGATAGGGCAAAAAAGGCCAAAAAGAGAGAGCTTCCTCATACGGTGCCATCATCGGCAGCTGGTGCACAAGACGCTGCCAATGAGAGATGCGTGGCGCAGGACGAAAGACGTGCTGCTCTCTTCGCTGCTTGCACTGCGTGTAGAGCTGAGAGAGCGCCTTCCCAGGCAGCGTTTTGAAGTTCACATGCTGCGCCATAAAGAACTCCATGCGATCCTGTTTGTTGTACAGCATCGGAGGCAGCGCATCCTCGGGCTCCTCAGCCGCTGCCAAGTGGCCAAAGTTGCCGCAGGCATGAGCATAGAAATCGTCACAGGGCTCGATTGTTGCATTGCGCAGCTCCACAATTTGCTTGAGATTGCGTTTGTAGATCTCGGTGAAGAAGCGACCCGACTCCGCGGTTTCCTCACTGCACAAACTACGCGGTTTGATGATTAATAAGCAGAGCATTGGCAGCTGCCATTGCCAGCGCATTTTGCTCATCCGCTCGTTTGTTTTGTTCCGCGTCAACTGCGCTCAATTCCCACACACACATCATTTTCTAGGTCTAACTTGGAGGCAGCTTCGCCTTTGGTTTGCTGATAAGCCCAGCTTTGCTGGTGGAGATTATGGCGCTTCTATTGATAACTGATGCACGACTCTGGCCGCCTTGACCTTAAATATGTTTGCAAATTGATTTGAGCTTGTAGCGAATTAGACGGAAATGCGGTAAACAAAATATTGCGTATACGCACGGTGGTGCAAATACTTTAGCAGCTTATTAGTACTAATACAAAAGCAAATAGATTTATTTTAATTAAACAAATGTATTTAACTTTTTAGGGGAAAACTCTAGAAATTGAATTAGTTGAAATCAAAAAAATACTATATATAAACTTTCAAATATTTTAGTGCAAATGTTATTCATGCAATCGTCGCGAATATATTGCCGAATTATTTTATTTTGTTTACATTCTTGTAAATCAGAAATGCAGCAAAGCGGCAAACATTAAATAATTAAATATTTTCAAAATTAATTACTCTTATCGAGCAAGAGGAAAAATGTCTGTTAAGCAAAATGTCTGTCATGCAAACTTGACTGAAACTTAGCTATATACTGTTAAATCAATAAAATTACTAAAAGCTGTATATATAAGAATATTTCACAAAAATTAAAAAATTTAATTTATTGCGCAAGAATTTCGGAACTTGTCCTTGTCGTTAATAAGACATAATTTTCACAAATAAAATGAAACATAACACAGAACAAATATTTAGTTCAAGTGATTAAATTAAGATTTGGGTAATCTTTAACATGTTGAGTCAGCACACTAATCTAGCTACTTATTTCATCATCTGGCTTACTGACAGTAGAAATTGTTAATTGTGCCATGAAACTAGAAAAATTGGCAATTGAAAACTATAGAGTAAAATTCCAACTGCTGTTTAACAAATATATTCAACAATTGGTTGTACAAAATATAATGAAAACAAGAAAATCCAAACTTAACTTTGTGAATTGAAAATCTTTGATGAAGATGTTTATTTTACTTTTTAAAATTAAAACACATAAATTGAACTCATTTCCTTTATTGCATTTCAATGCACTATAAACAGAAATTGCACAAAGATGAAATATGGAAACATTGTAAATATGAACAAAAATCCATTTGTTTATGCAGTTAACATTTTAAGTACTTTTAATATTTTTTTAATAAACTTTCAGCGCGTGTCAATTTGAAAGCAGTTCATGAATTTGACAACGTTGTTCAGCTGTGTTATAAATAAATTAATGGATTTTGTGGAATTGTCAGCGCCGCCCCTTACTGCATAACTAAGAGAAAAAGGGGAGAGAGTGAAAGAGTGAAAGAGAGACAGAGAGAACTATAGAGATATCTCTCGATTTTGTTTTGGGGCCAATGTCTGTCCATTAATTCACATTTTGTTTGACATTCCATGCCAGTGCTGTTTGAGATTATTAGTGCCCCTGAAAATATAGACAGTATCTATATACGTACATTCAATATATAACTATGTCTATATCTAGATACATCTATATAACTATATATAAACAAATATCGTGGGCGTTGAAGCCACACGCAGCATGTTGATAATAAATTGTAAGACTATAGAAATTAGCTGAACCAAAGCATCCATTGGAATTAAATTAGGTATTGGATATTTACCCAAAGCTAATCAATAAATCACATTTAGCTATAGCGTACTTGTTGAGTTCGTTTCTGACACTCGATGATTGTAGCCTGTCCAGAAAAGAATGTTGCAATTAGCTGAGCACCTGTTGGCAGTATGTTGACCATACCCTGTAATTTTATTTAATTGGGTATGATCAAGTAAGATGAGCAGTAAAAGAATTTGACTTCAAGGCAGCAGATTGATGCCTTCGGTAGTATACTTAATATTTTAAACAGAGCAGAACACTAGTCAACGTATACTTAATATTTTTATATAAAAAATAATGTGGTCTAGCTTATATAATTAAATATAGATATTAATTATAAATATTCTTTGTAATTCATTTAAAATTGACATAGAAAAGGATTTTAAAACTAATTAAGTCATACAATTGATCCCGGCATAATTGGCAATGATTAGCGCATAATATCTAATAATATATTTGTTTTTTTGGTATTCATTAGTGGTGATGATTAGTGAATACTAACGAATCGAAGCCCTTAGAAGTTAAAATTGTAAATTACCTGTAAATTATATGCATTATATATTATTATTATTCAACATATTCAATTTAGTTCAATAAACCGTTAAATTATAAATTAGTAAATTAAAATTATTTAATAATATTGAAAACACTTTCTATTAATTAAAACAGCGTCACGCAGTAGTTCCTTCATTGATTATACCCTCTATTATACCATAAAATCAAAAGCAATATATATGCAAAATATGAATGAAATAAGTGTATGAAATAAGCTGATATGAATATCAACTTTTAGAGCACTCAATTATGAGTGCTCCAATTAGCAAACGTGCAAACGAATGCTCAAGATGATGATAATGACGTTGGCATGAGCGAGGGTAAATAAAAACAAACCCAAATCCGGAGAATTAAACTCTGTTATTGGCATGGGTCGGGAATGCAAAGTAATTAGTGTTATCAGGTAAACCGCAGATCCATAATTGAAGGGTTTTCGCGCTATAAAAAGACGCAAGAGCAGCGCACTCGAAGAGCATTCGTAGTTTTGAAAGACGTGCCTGGTCGTCGAAAGGCCAAAATTGAAACAACAAACACGTACGAATATATGAGTGAGTGTGCAAATGAGTGCGTGAATCGAACTCGAAGGTAAACTCTTTGACTCTGGACGGCAGTTAGCTAATCCTCGGTCGATACTGTTGACATTCTCAGCGTTTTCACTTTTCGGTCTCAACTCTCACTTTATAAACACACTCACACTCGCACTCACACTCACACTCACTGTGACTCGCTGCACAAGTACTCATTATATTTTTGGCCAAATTGGTTAAGTGGCTCGAGTGCCGGCGTTCAGTTTCTCCAACATTTGCTGACAATGCGCACACAGCTATAGCTCGAGCTTAAGAAATTCCAAAAACACATGTTGCACTTCACCATGAACAACAGATTGCTGAGATTATTAAGCTGCCTGCTTTTGGGTGTGTAACTAAATTTAAATTAAATATCCATTTGATACTCAACTACTTCCTGATCTTTCCTTGCAGTTAGCAGCTGTTGCTGCCAGTACGAAGACGATGAATATCAGCGCACTTTCAATTCGGAAGCCACAACTCTTTCACCAGCTCCGATTGCTGAACCCCAACCTGCTGCCAATCGAGATATCACAATTGGACCCTGCAAGTGGGCAATTGGTCGCAGTTGTCCCGATCCGGATATCAAATACTATATCTATACGCGACACAATCTGATGGATCGTCAGAGTCTGCAGATCGATGAAACTATGGAAAAATCGAATCTTACCAGCTCGTTTTTCAATCCACGACATCCCACAAAGATATTGATTCATGGCTACAACTCGGATATGTTTCTCAATCCACTGCAACGCATGCGAGATGGTGAGTTTCATTTTTAAAGGTTAAAGATTTTCGAATAGAAATAGAAAATTCATTGTACTCAAAATTGATCTCTTATGTCATGATAATATGAAGACTACAATTGTATATAAGCAGTTGTCAAAGTAAAGATCAAAAGTTCAATCAATAAGTTCACTATTACTTTACAATTTTCTTTTGCTGCATCATTATTTTAAAAACCCTATAACCCGGAATTATTTTCTTTAAATAATTTTGTACGTTACAAGGTAAGATAAAGTAAGAAAAAAATTTCTTTGCTAAAGGTCTTAATTTCAAATTTAAAATTATTTAAAGTCTTTAACAAATCTAATTGATATTAAATTCTTTAACAATTTCTTATATGATATGCTATTCGAATATCTCTCTTCAACGAAACAAATATTTTGTATATAATGCATTTATGACTATAAACCTACAACAATTTTAATTATTGAACAGTTCCTAGAAAAAAGTTCAGAAGATAATAAAATCAAAACAAAATGATATTTTTTTAGAAGTTTGCTGCTCAAATCAAAGTATTTATTTGTTAATCAAAATACTTCGTTTTAAATCTGGAATTACTTTAAAAAACATATCTTTGGCAATTTATATAAATATACACATAAAAATAATATACATAATTGAAACCTATTATATTTTGTGAAGTGAGATGAACAAATTAATAATTATCATATTTACAATGATTACAGATTGAAGATTTCTTATAAAAAAGTGTAAATACATAATTGTAGTATTTAATTATCTTATACTGTATATATTTCTGAAAACATTTCAATTCGAATAATTATTAATTAAAAATATTCAAACTTACCTTCAAATTTCTTTGACAGAATATTTGGCCAAAGGTGACTACAACATCTTCTACGTGGACTGGAGCGTGCTCTCGCCAGGACCTTGCTACATTAGTGCCGTGCACAACACACGCCAGGCGGGAACCTGTGCAGCCCAGCTTGTGGAGCGACTGGTGGAGACGGGGAACACGGATATACACATCATTGGCTTCTCGCTGGGTGCACAAGTGCCCAACTTTCTTGCACGCACGCTGAAATCATTTAAGCTACCACGTATTACGGGTTTGGACCCGGCGATGCCGCTCTTCATTACAGCCGGAGCCAATGACAAACTGGATCCGAGTGATGCGGACTTTGTTGACGTGATTCACACAAATGCGATGGTGCAGGGCAAACTGGAGCGATGTGGCCATGCGGATTTCTATATGAATGGAGGCATCTCGCAGCCAGGCTGTACCGGCTGGATGAGTGAGCAATTGACTTATTTTTCTATATTCGAAGTATAATTATAATTCCTCTTGCAGATTCATTTGCTTGCAGCCATCAGCGCGCCACGGCTTATTATCTGGAGTCGATACGCTCACCCAAGGGCTTCTGGGGCTGGTCTTGCAGTGGCTACATCTCATATCTGCTCGGCATGTGTCCGGCCACAAATTATCTGTTGGAGGCGGGCGACAACACGCGTCCCAGCACACGAGGCATGTTCCTCATAGACACCAACGACACCTCGCCCTATGCCTTGGGCAAGTGGACAGATTTGCCCACGTTGGGCGTGAAGCGCCCTCACATGCCACCGCATTCGTTGCGGCTGCCACAACAGAACGTTGATCCACTGCTGCAGCACATCGATCAGTTTGGCAAACTCTCTGGCAACTTTAACAATCTGCCCGACGATCCCAGCCATCCGCAGAATCTCTACGAACACTGGACCAGCTACAGTCCGCCAGTTCAGAAGGAGAAGGAGAACTTCAACTCGGTGGAGGAGCAGGATTCATCGTCAGAGTTCGAGGACCTCGATAATCGTAATTTGCAGTCGCCAGTCAATTGGTGGAATTATCGCCGCAATCTTACACACGGCTATATAGATAATCATATTTTTGGCATGCCGAAGGTGCATTAATCCCATTCAAATACAGATGCTAATCCTCCTTGCCCTTCCCCCATGTACATACATATGCATAATTCCAGTTTGCTTAGTAAGCAATGCTTACTAACGTCAATTAGAAATATTTAGCAATAGGAATAAGCACTGAACATCTTAGTAAACCCAGTGAACACAATTTTAACAGCTATAAATGGAAAGTTCTTTATAAACAATACTTGTTGCTCCACAAGCCATACAAATTTGTAAAAAAACGAGATGTCATAAATAAAATAACATTACATAAAACGATTTAGCGCTTTGCTGACATCACTAGAGAGAGAGCTGTAAATCAAGTTTTTCCAGCAACATAAATATCGTCGAGCTTTCTTCTTCAAAATTCTGCTACACAATTAATGAGTTGAATTCTTTTGAATATGCATAAACTTATTGTATTTTTCATTAAAACAAAATTCGCAAATACAATAGCAGTTCGTATATATAGATAAATACATATGCTTGTATACTTATATTTTGTATTATGTTTAATTGTAAATTGTAATAAATTGCCATATGATTAAAAGTGGACTTATGAAAGTTTTCGAGAACGCATCTTCTTCTTATCGGAGAAGTGCGTCTCTGTTGCATGTGAGGGACGTGTGACAAAAATGGGTATTGGGAAAATAACTAATTTGGAGTGCACAAAACACGACACAATATTCGCAAATACAATTCGATGGGAAACCGAAATTCTCCATTTGCTGGAGACTTCGCTACGTGATCTGATTGCATTGCTTGGGTTTGAGCTTCACTTATGTTTAAAATGCTAAGTCGTATCTATTATTTGCCGCTGACGATGGGGTTTTAAACTCATTTGCTGCAACGCTTCAGACTGGACCGCTCTACACCTTCTTTTTGATGACACGTTTGGCTCGTGTCGCTGGTGCAGCGGGCGCTGCATCAGGTGCTGCTTCTGTTGCAGGCGGTGGTGTTGCTTCCTTAACGACAACTTCTGTTTCTGTGGCCTCTACCGCCGTCATTGTGGCGTCCTCCTCCTTTTGTTCCTCCTTAATGGTCGGCGCTACGTCCAAAACCACAGTTGACACTGGCTCAGTCTCCGCTTTGACTTCCACATCCATTTCGCGGTTCTCTGTCTCACTGGTAGCCGACATGGGCGATGGTGGCGCACGCACTGCGTCCGGATCATCGTCCTCCTGCTCGTCGGCTGTGTTATTTGTGCTTCTGCTATCCTCATTCTCCTCCGTATCCTGTATGGCAAGATGATAAAGCTTCATTTCCTCGTCTGAAATGGGCACAGGGGCATTTGAGAGCGGATCGCGACCATTCAACGACTTGGGGAATGCAATCACATCGCGTATGGAGCGTGCACGGCACAAGATGGCAATTAGGCGATCCAAACCCAATGCGATGCCGCCATGGGGCGGACAACCGGACTCCAGAGCGCTCAGCAAGTGCGACAGATGATCATGCGGTATCTTGAGCACTTGCTCTAATATAAACTGTTGCATGTCGCGATCGTGTATACGCATCGAACCGCCTCCCACTTCCTGGCCATTGAGTACCAAATCGTAGGCCTCCGAACGTATTGTCTCGAGATTATCGCAACTGGTGGCAAATTTGTCCAAGTCATCGACCAGCGGCGCCGTAAATGGATGATGCACGCTCTCCAGCTGCTTGGTAACATTGTTGCGCTCAAACAGCGGGAAATCAATGACCCACAAAAAGCGGAAATCATATGACTTTTTGGCCTTTGCATTCTCCACCAGAAACTCTTGATAGTCCAAGCGTATACGACCCAACAGATTGCGCTACAGATAAATAAATAAAATTAACCTTCAAATTACACTAAATTCATTTAAAATTCTTCACTTACCGTCTCGACTTTGGGTCCAATGCAGAGGAAAAGTAAATCGTTCTCTTCTAGATCGAATTTTTCAATAACTTCAGTGGCCACGTCGTTGCCCAGCAGCTTGGTGAGTCGCTCCTGCACATCCTTGGCGAAGTTGAACTTACGCACAAACAACGTGCCCGAGAACACCTTGCTCAGACTCTCGTAGTGCTTGCGAGCGGCGCCATTCCAGAAAGCCTCGCTGGCACGCACCACAATGGCATAGGCACCAAAATCCTCGTATTTGCCCTTGAAATTCTCGCTCTTCTCAATGATGTCCGAGACGTTGTTCAGCAGAAAACCAAAACGCGTATCGGGCTTATCGCAACCATATTTTTCCATAGCTTCCTCGTATGTGATGCGACGGAATGGCGTTTGCAGCTTGGGCAAATGCTTTGGCCACGAGTAGCGCAACGTTTCTTCAATCAATTGCATAATATCATCGCGACTGGTAAACGACAACTCCACATCCAACTGGGTAAACTCGGGCTGGCGATCCGGTCGCGTGGCCTCGTCGCGATAGCAACGCGCCACCTGAAAGTAACGATCAATGCTACCCGCCATCAGCATCTGTTTGAATTGCTGCGGACTCTGAACCAGCGAATAAAAGTGTCCCGCCTTACGTGTGGGCACAACAAACTCCTGTGCGCCGCCAGGTGTACGACGAAACAGCGTAGGCGTCTCGACCTCCACGAAACCCAAATAGTTAATCAAATATTCGCGCATGCGCATTATGACACTGGAACGCAAACGCAAATTGTGCTGCATATCATTGAAACGCAAGTCCAAATAACGATGTGTCAAACGCAAGCGTTCCCCAGCCTTATTGAATTTACGTATCTCAAATGGCAGATTCTTTTTGGCTGCATTCAGTATGTCCACTTTGTCGGCTTCAATTTCCACATGTCCCGTGGTCATCTTTGGATTAATTGTGGCCGCTGGACGCGGTATTACTGTGCCCTCCACACGCACAATCGACTCAATGGGTACCGCTGTCTCAGCATATTCCTCTAGACCCTTTGTCTTGGGCATTATTAGTACTTGTGTCTGGCCGTAAGCATCACGCAATATGAAGAACTTGTTCATGCGCTGAAATTCCAGCCAGCCGCAGATGACAACCTTCTCATTAATCTCATTGGACGTCAGTTCACCGCAGTTGTGTGTGCGATCTGCAAACTTATTGGTATCTGCGATTTTGACACGTTGCTCTGACGTTAACGGCACAGCACTTGTGCTGGCCACTTCACTGGTTTCCATGGCGCTGCCGTCGCCATTATTACTACTGGTTGAAGCGGAAGCAACAGCTGCTGCGGCCTCAGCTGCCTCCTCACTCTCGAGATCATCGATCGACATCTTTTGCAGTTTCGCCTTGGCTTTGATGGGTCCTTCATAAGCGTCATCTGGATTCAAGATCTTGACACTTGTTACGCTCACTTCCACCTCGCCGGTATCGTATTTCTGTACAGCATAATAATGGGAAATTAGATCATGAACATGAACTGCTTTCAAATACTTACTAAATTAATGTTTGCCTTGGGCCTGCCCAGCACTTTGCCTACAATTTGTAGCACAGTTTGTTCTGGCGTGGAGAGGAATGTGTCCGTTAGCTATAGAGAAAATAAGTTTATTTCAATTGTAAGTAAAGTTGTAATTTGTGGCAAAACGTTTAAACAAAATTTACAATTCATACAAATTCAAAATAATGTTTTTTATAGTTTCCGAAATGTTAAGAAATTGGTCACGAATCCGTTTAAACAAAATTGTTGTTTGTTTCTATTAAATTTTTATATAATTATTTGCAAGTGAGCAGACATTGTTTTAATGCGATTCACGTTACAAACAATCGCATTCAAATAATAAACAATAAATAAATAAATCCGAAACGATTTTTTAAACAACTAACTCTCGTCTAATTTCAATGGTTCAACATGGTTATACGCTATAAATTTGGTAAAGTTCTCTTACGGATTGATCCTCGATCATGAGCTGTGTCTGACCATAGCCATCCTTTAGCTGCAAGAACTTGTTATTCTTGGTGGTGGGTATCCAACCCACCAAGGTGACTGTTTTGCCTACATCCTCACGCCGCAGATCGTTGCATGTAATGTCGCGATTCTCAAAGTACTTCAAGATGTTCTCGTTCTCTGCAAAAAATCAAGAACAATTTATTAAATCAGTTACTACAAAACTGAAAATGCAGCTGAACTTACTGGCAATCTTGTATTCGGTGCTGGTGATACCGAGGCTGCTCTGTTGCTGCACCATGGTGCTGTAGGTGCGCTTATCGCCGGCTCGCTTTGTACCACTTGCCGGGAAATGTATGCTGAGTATGTCCTGGACTTCCACTTCAATTTCACCAGTGGGCATGGTTTGATTGCAAGAATTCTGTGGCCGTTGCATCACCTGACCCACTATGGTCAATGTTGTGTTTTCTGGCATATTGTTCATGCGCCGCGCCACTCTTGGATGCTTGTCCTCCAGCACTACCAGTTGACAAGCGCCCCCATTGCGATCGCGCAGCTCGGCAAAACGATTGACTCGCTTCTTAATCAAACGTCCCGACAGCTCAACAAACATACCACAGTGATGATTCCGCAGTTCGCCGCAACTGCGACGCATCGGCTGTGGCGGCTGCGAGTTCATGCTGAAATTACTGGCCATGGCGTTCATCAGATGCATTAGATCGTTGCCAGAGATGTTGGGACCCACTAAAAATACAAACAAAAATTTCAAAATCCATTCCAAACAGTTTACATAATTAGCCAACTGGGGCGCTAATTGTCGTTTCAATTGATTTCGATAACGATAACGCACGCACCAATAGCTGATGTAATTGATTGTATGAACTTACTGTTGAAAGGATTTGGACCAGGGCCGAAGTTATCATTGTAACCTCCACCACCGCCGCCACCCCTATAGTTATCAAAATCGTTGTAGCCGCCGCCATAGCCTCCACCTCCTCCTCCGCCACCGTAACGACCGCCACCTCCGCCGCCACCACGATACCGACCACTCATGATCTGTTCTAGGTGAAAATTTAAAATTGCAGTATGACAAAACCAAAGAGCACGCACTTACGTGACTACAAACGGCTGCTACTGCTGCTGTTGGGGTGCTGGTGATTACCGGGTCGCTTCTATTGCTATTGCTGCCGGGACTGCTGGTACTAAGAACAGGCTGCGGTTGCGTTGATTTTGTGCCACTAAAAACCACCGCTTGTTTGCCGATTTGCTGTAGTCGCTGCTGCTGGCTACGCCAAATGCTTCTGGAAATTAATAACATTTTTTTTTTGTTTTTATTTTCTATCACACACAGTTTCTGCGCCTCTTACAGAGACCGAATAAACTTTTTCACATAGCACGAGCTTCTACACATACACACATATGCACGCACACGATAACGTAACCGTGTACGTGTGATTGTGTGTACCGTGTGAATGTGTTTGTGGTGCCGGGCGTCGCGAAAACGCCGACGACTTATTGACCAATAATTTACAATTGATAAACACTCTCACCGCAATAATGTGACGGTTTTCGTTGATCCAATTTTACTATAACTTTAAAGCAATGTACACATACGAAAAGCACAGTATCTATTTTCAATAACTTTTAAAACCCTGGAAGTTTGTGAAAAAACTCGAAAATGTTTTGGCTACAACAATCTAGGGGTGAAGAAACATCGATGGGACTACTGGTGTATCGATATTTTTAAACCTTTATATATATATTATATCGATTCTTAAACGAAATCATCGATGTCTTTGCGCTATAGTAACAAATGCGAATTTATTATAATTATTGTCTTTTAAATAAATTAAAAATCTGCAAAAAAAAATTTTGTTTTAAATAAAACAAACCATTTACAATCTTATAGCCTCTTTCCACCTCACTCAGTTTTTCTACGTTTTTTAAAGTCCCGTTTCGGGGTTTCCATCTGCACGAACCGAAAAATATGGGCAACGGTAAATTTCTCAATATGGCCGATCTGAAATATCAGCTGTTCAAATGTAAACACGAGTTGGCGAACATTTCAAAAAACAGCACGCGCATTTGAAAATGGAAAATTTTATTAAATTGCAGAATTTTTATGAGGATTTTAACGAAGTGGAGGGAAAATTAGCGAAGTATAGAGTATAGGCCATTGCTGGCAGCAATGTAATATTTACATAAATACATTTACTTTTTAGCAACGGCATGGGTGTTTTTAGGAGCGCGATGTTCCTGGAAACAACGAATCATTTTTTGAAGATAATTTTCGAATTAATAGGGAGGAGTTTGGCATCCTTGTGGAGCGCCTTTGTGGATTGGCCAAAAAAGGCACTACATTTCTCCTCCCATAACTCGAACAACATAGCCTCGTGGATGCCACTCCACGATATTGACGGCTTTCGAGTTTTTTGGCTCATCTAAAATATTAAAAATTTGCTTTAAAAAGCAAAATAAAATTTTTATTTTTCTATTTTCATACCTTGGCGCACTTTAATGTCAGCTGTTTTGTTAGTGGTGAGCTCTTTTTCGTTGTCATATCGATCAAAATATCGCATAATTACCCAAAAAGTGCGTTCGCTATTTCTACGTAGCTCGCGAACGTAGAAAAACCGACGTTTTTTTCTTATGGGTTTTTACATGGGGCGAACGTAACATTCGGCCTGAACGTGAAAAAACCAAAGAAAACCAAAGAAAACCGTGCGGTGGAAAGAGGCTATTACATTAATAAAATTGCTTACAATGTTTGCTCACATTCTCACATTTAATTCTGCTAACAGTCAACTATCGTTTTATTTTAAAATATATCAAGACGGTAGTGTGACCATCAATTTTCAAATCATAGACATTAAAGCGCGCGCCATATGTAATAGAAACAACTCAATATCCATTTTCTTTATTTACATGAGCTTAAAATCATTAACAAAATGACAATCAAATTGCTGTTACTCAGTACTATATGCATGTTCAAGACTACAAAAATTGATTTGTATATGTGGCATTCAAGTTTTCTCAACTTGCAAATTTGGCTTATAAATTAAAAAAAGTACAGACCAGATTGTGTGTGTGTGTTGAATATCCCCCAAAAGTCTATATATAAACTATTGCTGATAATCAGTGCCATTGAGCGCAGTCTGGAAGTGTGTAATCACATAATCATGATAGTATGCCATAATGCACAACGGTTGGCCCAAAATAATCGATGCCCAAACAATAATATTTCCCATACGAGGACCCAATCGACGTTCCACATATTTGGATATGGCCGATAGTGGTATCTGGCCCATCATGCCCAGGAATGCCCAAATTTTGTACGTTTGCAGTGGAACTGATACCTAAAAAATATACCAATAAATCATGAATAAAAATTCTAGATCAGTTGATAAGCCAACCTACCAAATATTCATGGAAAAATGCGCTGAACAGAAAGACGATTGTGGATGCCTGGCGAGAGGAGTAACCCATTTGGACAACGGGAATGTAAAGATGACGCACACACCAACGATGCACAGGCATATTCCAAGTACGCCAGAAAGTGTCAATATTGTTGGCATTCCACCAATCACAGTAGAAGTTGCGATCGGCAAAGTTCAGCACTTCGCCCAGAGCATTTAAAAACGAATGGAAGAGCAGATAGAAAAAGCACAGCCAGGCCAAGTGATTGGGCAGCTAAAAAGACGAAATAATAAAATGTGAAAATTAATAAATTAATTAATTACAAATAAATTACAATTCAGCTTACAGCAAGTTTAAGTAGACGTTCGGTGGCCAAGCCAATGTCCATGTTGGAGAACGGAACCAAGGAGTTGCGCACCGAAGGAATAATCCATTGTTGGAACAATGCCATCACCACATTGACGCCAATGAGCACCTCCAGCAGACGTTTCAAGAGGAAATGCTTTCGAACACGAGATGTTCGTGGGAAATTGAGTTCATAGCATAGAGTGGGAGCACAAAGGAAGTACATAATATCTTTATAGGTCAAGTTTTCTGGGTATTGCACCAATTTGGTAACGTCTTCATCCTCCTCGCCTTCATTCATTTTTCTTTTTTCTACAATTTTTTTTTATTGTTAACTTAAATTGGATTTTATTGATTAAGTCATGAACTTACTGAGTTCAGCTAATGTGATGCTTGGTCGGCGTTCACGTGGCTGCCTTTGATAATAGGTCTGACGACACCACATATTGGTCTGCACATAACTCCACAACTTCAGGAACAATACGGAATAGAAAAAACACACTGTGGTTGCTCCCACTGCAAAGTATTAAATAATTAATAAACAATTATATATCTATCATTTATTTATCATACTCACTTATGCTAAATGCTGATCCCTTCAAATGTATAATCACCACAGGCAAGCAAACCGACACAACAACGTTTGAGATTTGTATAACCATGCCAAGACCTTCAGAAATTATTTCCTGTAACAAAATAATAATTGAAATAGTTAACTTTCAATAAAGTCCATTTATCAATAACATTATAAAGGAAAACCCCGCTTTAAAATTTAACGGAATCGTCTGGGTTTATTTTAAAAACACTGAAACCATGCTCTTTGAAAATATACTAATATACCATATGATATGTGACCAGACGATATTTAGCTGTGTGGTGTATTTTGGTATTAACTCGGTGTTAACAGTGGTCACATTCGTCATTTTACTGTTTCGCACGACGGATGACGCCGCTGCTTGCTTGTTGGTGATAATAATTTCATTGTGTGCAGAATTTATTTCGTTATATGTTGTAAAAAGTATAGTAGTTAAAAAAGAAACACATTAGAGGCGCAAATAAAACAAAAGTGATATAATTATTTAATAGAACACACAGAAATCACAACAGCAACAACAATAATAAAGATGGAAGTCACCGACGCCAATTTGCAATTGCTTGCCGGTTATTTGCAACAGACGCTCAGCGCGGATCCCAATGTCCGCAGGCCCTGTGAGTATGAGAGAGAGCATGCGTGCGTGTGTGCGCATACGTGTTTGTGTGTGAGTGTGTATTGGAATGCGATATAGAGAGCGAAAGGGATCGAGTGAGGTTTCGTTTTGTGTGCACGCGCGCGGGAAAACGGCAAAGAAGCTGCATTACCGCTGTACGAAATCCCAATTGTAATTGATATGTGACAACACAGCTGCTTTGCAGCAAAATCGCAGCACGATTATGCATTTTCTTTTTAAGCTTATATTTTTTGCAACAAGGATAATTAATGGCATTTTTAGCATGGTAATAAGTAGGGAATTCTTTCGCATCTCTGGCTCGCATTTGTTTTTTGCATTACCCTTGGGATTAACGAACAAACTTTTTAAGCTGTTCCCCACAATTTGCTTCCATCTAACCATGTGCAAAAGTAAACAAAATTGTATTTCACTTGCAGCGGAAAAGTTGCTGGAGTCAACGGAACGCCAGCAGAACTATCCAGTGCTCTTGCTCAATCTCATTGATAAGGGCGACATGGACATGACTATTCGCGTGGCGGGCGCCATTGCATTCAAGAACTATGTGAAACGCAATTGGGCCGCACACGAAGACAGCGATGAACCCGATCGCATACATGAAAGCGATCGCAACACGATTAAAACCCTAATTGTCACATTGATGTTGCATTCGCCTACCGCATTGCAGAAGCAGCTAAGCGATGCAGTGAGCATAATTGGTCGCCATGATTTCCCTAAGAAATGGCCACAATTGATCGATGAAATGGTGGAAAAATTCGCATCGGGTGATTTCAATGTGATCAATGGAATTTTGCAAACAGCGCATTCGCTTTTCAAACGCTACCGCTATGAATTTAAATCGCAAGCGCTCTGGGAGGAAATCAAATTTGTACTCGATCGCATGGCAAAGCCATTGACGGATCTGTTGCAGGCTACCATGCAGCTACGTACAATGCACGAGGGCAATCCAGAGGCCCTAAAAGTCATTTATAGCTCATTGGTGTTGGTGAACAAGGTGTTTTTCTCGCTCAACTCGCAAGATTTGCCTGAATTCTTTGAGGACAATATGAGCATCTGGATGGGAGCCTTCCTGCAGCAATTGGCTGTCGATGTGGCCAGTTTGCGCACCGATGACGACGAGGATGCCGGTGTGTTGGAGCATTTGCGCTCCCAGGTCTGCGAGAACATTTGTCTCTATGCCCGTAAATATGACGAGGAGTTTAAACCGTACATGGAGCAGTTTGTGACTGCAGTGTGGGAGCTACTGGTGAAGACCAGTCTGCACACAAAATATGATGCGGTATGTGCAATATTAAATAAGTTCATAAAGCTCCTTACTCAATTTTTATATGTCCCTTAGCTCGTCTCGAATGCTTTACAATTCCTTACGGTTATTGCTGAGCGTCAGCATTATCATGGGATCTTTGAGAATCCCGAGATCTTGGCTCGAATTTGTGAAAAGGTTGTCATACCAAATCTGGACATTAGACCCTCCGACGAAGAGCTCTTCGAGGATAGTCCTGATGAGTACATTCGCCGTGATATCGAGGGCTCTGACATTGATACACGTCGTCGTGCTGCCTGTGATTTGGTCAAAACATTGTCCGTGAACTTTGAGCAAAAAATCTTTGGCATTTTCGGGCAATATATGGAAATTTTGCTGGGCAAATACAAAGAAAATCCCGTGGCCAATTGGCGGTCCAAGGATACAGCTATTTATTTGGTCACATCGTGGGCTTCACGTGGCGGCACACAAAAGCATGGTATCACCCAAAG
This sequence comes from Drosophila sulfurigaster albostrigata, assembly GCF_023558435.1. NCBI lineage: Eukaryota > Metazoa > Arthropoda > Insecta > Diptera > Drosophilidae > Drosophila > Drosophila sulfurigaster. Next base: position 22,294,108 of record NC_084881.1, read on the forward strand.
CTCAGAGCTGGTGCCGCTGCCGCAATTCTGTGCCGAGCACATTGTGCCCGAGTTGGAGAGACCCAACAGTAAGTACATATGGTCATTCGTTTGTTTTCCCTTACTAATTTCACTTTATGGACAGTTAACGAGCTTCCCGTGCTGAAGGCAGCAGCAATCAAATACGTGATGGTCTTCCGCAGTCTGCTTGGGCCACAAACTTTGGCTGGCTGCTTGCCACAGTTGATACGCCATCTGCCCGCCGAAAGCATTGTGGTGCACAGCTATGCGGCCTGCTCGCTGGAGAAGATTCTAACCATGCGAGATGCGAGCAACGCGCTCTTGTTTGGACCACAAGTTCTAGCACCTCACTCGAATCAATTGGTCAGCGGATTGTTTGCCACGCTCTCTTTGAGTGGATCTGCTGAGAACGAATATGTGATGAAGGGTAAGTACAAGCTAGGACTTCTAAGAAACTTGCACTAACTTAATATTGTAACTTGCAGCCATCATGCGTAGCTTCCATGTGCTGCAGGCGGCTGCCATGCCTTTCATGGGAGTGGCGTTGCCACGGCTCACCGAGATTTTAACGTTTGTGTCCAAGAATCCGTCGCGACCGCTTTTTAATCACTACCTCTTCGAGACGCTGGCGTTGTCTATTAAGTAAGTAGTCCCAAATTATACACACTTTCAAATGTACTTAATCTTCTCGTCTTGATTTTCCAGAATTGTCTGCCAAGCAGATGCTTCAGCGGTCAGCTCGTTTGAGGAGGCACTTTTCCCCGTTTTCCAGGGCATTTTGCAACAGGACATTACCGAATTTATGCCCTATGTATTCCAAATGTTGTCAGTGCTCCTCGAAGTGCGCGAAGCCAGCGGTGCCATACCAGAGCCTTATTGGGCGCTATTTCCCTGTCTACTGGCGCCGCCACTTTGGGATCGCAGGGGCAATGTGACGCCCTTGATTCGTCTGCTGTCGATATTCATCAAACAGGGCTCCGCACAAATACAAGCGCTGGGCAAACTAGTGAGTCATGAGATGCTAACGATAGGATTTCATTTACTAAACTTTTCTTCGTTTTTAGAATGGCATTTTGGGAATCTTCCAGAAGATGATTGCATCGAAAGCCAACGATCATGAGGGCTTCTATTTGCTGCAGAATCTGCTGTTCTATTACAATGCCGCCGAGCTACAGTCGAGCATGCGTCAAATCTTTGGACTACTCTTCCAGCGATTGTCGCTTTCAAAGACTGCAAAATATTTGAACGGTATCATTGTGTTCTTCTGCTTCTATGTGGTCAGGATTGGCGGAAGCCCGTTGCTGCAGCTAATCGATGAGATACAGCCGGGCATGTTTGGCATGCTGTTGGAGCGTGTATTCATCACGGACATGGCTAAAGTTAGCAAAGACTTGGAACGCAAAATGGTCGCTGTGGGTGTCAGCAAATTGCTCACCGAATGTCCCGAATTATTGACGGGTCAATATGCCGCCTATTGGCCACGTTTGCTGCAGGCCTTAATCGAGATGTTTGAACGCCCTCCCGAGAAGCTACCCTATTTGGATGGCGATGCTGCAGGCCCAGGAGGCGACGCAGTTGCGGGCGCTGGTGTGGATGCTGAACCCGGTTATCAGGCAGCTTTCTCACAGCTCAATTTTGCACAACCCAAACAGGTGGATCATCTGGCCGAAGTGAATGATGCACGGCAATATTTGGCCAGCTCTTTGGGCAATCTATCGCAGCGGTCGCCTTTGGCCAATTTGCTGGCGCCGCTCACCGCGGAAAGCAAGCAAGTTTTACAAAAATATTGCGATCAAGCTGGCGTTCGCATTGCTTAAGTGATTTAATACGCGTTCGGATGTCATACACCTCGCACACTCATAAACACACACATCAATTAATTTGTTTAAAACTATGTCACGATTGTAATCAATATAATATATATACATGTTATGTTACGGAGATCCACTCCATATCCATAAAACCAACTGCTGTAAATTGAATTCGGATTTAAGGATTGCCACGAGTCTGCTGTCTACAAAACGGATTTTCTTTTTTAAAAAAAACTCTAAATTCTAAATTTGGAAAACTACATTTTGTTGGCAGCAGAGTCTCTGAATCAAAAACTATTACTGTATAATATGATGCGCAAATTAATCCAGGCAGTTGGACGGCGAGTACATCAACTAGGCGGTCGCAATTCGCAGAGTAAGTTTAAGGTCTCTTTTGATTTTAGCGATATTTCCGTTAAAAAGAGTATTTACTTACCAAGGCAAGTCCTTTTTCGACAGCCAGGCACAGCGATATGTGCACCATAGAGTCTAAAATGGATAAATATTTTGAATTTTAAAATTAAATTAAGTCTTAAGCTTAACTTACAAATGATGAGCAGCAAAGCATTGTGTCCTTCACCCTCGTTACGTCCGCTCAAAAAGAAATACCAGTCAATGGGATTGACGCGTATGCCATATCTTAAAATTGGTTACACTATAAGAAAAGTTCTATAAATTTAGTCAGATTATACTCTTACTTGAGGAAGTTTTCTAGACCCAAGCGCAGGCCACCAATGCAAAGAAGCAAAAAAGCCCCAGTTGACGAGACCCGTAAAGTTCGTAAAACCCGAGCTCCAGGAGAATAATGAATCGCGGGGACGATGTATGCTAGAAATTAAAATAATATTTAAATTTAAATAAGTAACTAAAGACGGAAGTAATCAACTTTCGAGTGAACATTCGAATTTTGAAAACATACTTAAAAATCGAATTTTGTTTTTCAGTTTTTTTTAAATAGTTTCTACCTTAAAAAAACACTTAGGTTTATGATTCTATCGTAAATATCATCATTGGAGTAAATATAATATATATATTTATATTATTATATTGTTCAGGCATTAAGATTGTGGTATTCAGAATTAATACAACAAAATTATATATATTCATGACTAATCTTTGGGTATAAAACCGATAGTAAGCAAATGAAAAGAAATAATTTCTTCGATATCCCACGCCAATTATATTTTTGACCAAACTTTAGTATAAAACCTCTTTAAAATAGCATCATGAATAAACAATGCAAAGTTCTGGAATCTTCAAGATTATGGTATTTATATTATATTAAAAGATTTATTTATATTACTCACTAAAAATAGATTTATTAGGTTAGAAATTCTTTGCTTACGATCTGTCGGGCTGTGCCTTGCGCTGTTTGGCCTCCTTGTTGGAGATCTCCTCGGCACGTGTGACACTCTGAGTGCGTCGATAGCGCAGCTTCTTCTCGCTGGTGCCATTTCCATTCTCATCCTTATCGAGCACCTTGCGATACTGCTGCAGGTCAATGGGATTGCCGTGTTGATCGAAAAGGTTCTGCGTCGATTTTCGATTTCTTAGATTGGTCAAATTGTGTTCGGTTGCCGAGGCAGAGCGACGAAGTCGTTTCATTAATCCTCCGGCGACGCCATTCTTAGATTGCGACTGTTTGTTGTTGTTGTTGGCTGGTGGCTGTTCCTTGGGGTCTTTGGTTGTTGTCATGGTTCAGTTCAAGTTGAGTTGCTGGCCCGGCTGCTTGTTAAGGCAAAAACATTGATTAGATTGCAATTCCAACTGAAGTGTTGCCTACATTTTTAAATACCAACAGGCCGGAAATCTTATCGCAATTTTATTTTTTTTAAATTGCTTCTTTCGACAGTAAAAATGCAGTACATTTTATTTGATAAGCGAAACATTTGCGAACATTCTTCAATAAAAATTATCAATGAGGTGCCGCTTAACTAATCCGCCAGATCGATGCGATCGTCGTATCAATGCAAAACGATCGCAAAACTTGTCTAAAGTTAACTTGAACTTCATTATAATAACCACAGCTGTTACACAATAACTTTGCAAAGTCAAAGTTCATTTGTCTACGTGAGAGTCGCTTGAGGTAAACCGATATTGTATTTACATAGCACACACAGCACACAGAGAAACGATCATCTGATCGCGTTGCGATCACAAAATTACAGTAGTACACAGGTAGCTTGAACTGTGATAAGCTGTTTGCTAAAGTTGATCGCAGGCGATCAGGCAACGATTAGATGTTACTCTGTGCTAGCAGTTTGACACTCAAACTCAAGGTGATCACAATTTGAATTACAAATGAGCCATATTTATTAGCTAATAGAGCAATCAGTTTGCTGTTCTTACACAGGCAGCGATCCCGATCTAATGACATTAGCTTACAAACAGAAAGTGCTCAAACATTAGATTATTGTTAAATACATTTCAACTTGTAAGCTTCATTTAATTACATTTCCAGTGTTCTAATCATAAGAATCTAATGGAAACCATTCGTACTCATATATTTTTTTTAAAATCTAATCGAGGAATAATTTGTTTAGAAATAATTCAAGCCCAATGAGCCGGAACAATGAAACATTTTTTTAGTCGAGCTTTAATACGATTTTAAACGAATTTCAAGCTCATTAAATTTGTTACTGATTATTTTTAACTTCTTTAGTTGGTTTTAAATATTCTCTCAATTTGTGAACATAACTTTGTTGTGAATGACTCTATGCCAGGTGGTTTCTAAAGATTAATCAAATGCAATGTGTGCCACTTAACGAAATGCTCACTTAATTGACTCGACTTGACACTCGCCACCAACTACTACACATACATCTGTATATTATATGCTTTATGTACTTTGTTGAAAGATTTTAGTTTGTGCGCTACGTAACTTGTTTATTGTTTATAGCAAATACTAACTCAACAAGCTTTGATTAGACTTGTGTTTTATTTAAAACAATTACTGAAATTATTTCTGGATTAAAAATAGTGTGAGATCAACATTGAATCACAGTGCGGCTTTTAGGGGTTATCACAATTAATAAAATGCTTAAGCAACAGCGTTCTACGTCATTTATAGGAACGATTAAACAAAAAAAATTGATGTATAAATGTTATTTCACTTTTACGATGCGTATTTACGCTGATAAGGATCTGTGATAAATATCACAGCTTATCGAGTTTTGTATTTCGTACTTGACTTATTTTGTTGTGCTCTAATAAAGTCCAGAAATGTGCCGAAAAACTCACAGTGTACTTTAAAAAAAGTCGTGCATTGAACTGACTTGCATAGAGCACAAATAAATATGTATGCACATGGTGACTTTGGAATGACGACTTCATGGCTTCTTTCATGCGTATAAAGTGTATGCGTAATGAGTCAAGTCATCGTGACGCGTCATTATGATGAGTTCTGAGCAGCAGATTAACAATTTGATGTGTAATTATTAAACCCTGAACCGCAGACTGCAACTGTATCTATATACATGCACATGCATGTCGACGAAGCAGGAAGAAGAAAGCAAGCATGCGGTTTTGTTGTATTGAACTTTTCAATTACTTGCAAGGGCATTGACATTCTGCTATCGATATCTTGATATCGGTGATCTTTTAATAAAAAGGGGCACTGGAAGTGCGCGCATTGCGCTTACGTAATTTGTTGAATACACTTTTTAGTTTTATGCAATTAATGTCTACATGCACATGGTCAACTAATTACACCGGCAAACCGGTCGAATATTTTATATAGGCAGCCAGAACTGCGTTGTAGGTAAAGTAGGTCAGTAATGCAATGTCAGAGATGATGCGTCGACGATTGGCCGGCAATTTTATCAGTACAAATTTCCAAGTAGACGTAGCCATGTATTTAGTACATTTCCAACTAGAAGCACGTAGTACATTTCCAATCAGCCTGCCAGACATGTCTGTGTCGGACAGAGAGATTACAATGTAAGCGGATGTTATATACAAATGGTCACACTAAACAACGAAAAATTCATTTTTGCCGGCTTATCAGCATTTTAGTACTGTGCGTTGCTGTCTAGCATCGAAATGTGTGTTATCAGCTTACGGTCTGACATTTGCCCGATAAACTCTATGCATCATTACGTCTGCTTTCTAATTGGAATTTCGATTTTACCAATTGGCAAAGCCTATGAAAAAGACACATTTGTCCCGCGTTCGCTCTCTCTCTCCCACTATTTTAGCTGGCTCTCTGTTTGTGTTTTTGCGGATCGCTGAACCTGTTTTGTGCTTTAGAAGTTTGTTTGGTTTCTTGTTGTTGTTGCTGTTGTTTGACGAGACGCCACTACCGAAAAAAAATCTGCTGTGTATTTCAAATATGTACATATTTTATTTAGCAGACAAATCAAGGTTACGCATATACACACGCATCAGTCACTGACTGATCAGTCAGTATTTCCACCACATTTTAGTCACACTATCAAAGTCCAAAATGTGCGGGTGAGTTGCATGCTACTCACTTGTTTTTATCATTATTATCTATTAGACAGTGTTTGAGTCATAAAAAACAGGGGCAAAAGCTACACGTGCTTTAGAGTTGTTTTTGTTGCAGCCGCAAATATGTTTTAATGGCAAGCAACCGTGAGAAAGAAGCAGATAGAAAACTGCAACATTTTACACTTGAATGCGCTTTGAATGACCACTCTCTTTCTCTCGTTCTCACATTTGTCTCTCTTATGTGCAAACAAAAGCGAAACCGAATGAAGTAGAGAACAAAATACGAACAAACAGTAACAACACCAATATTTTTTTAGCGGTTGGTAAACAACAACAAATCGAACATTTCACATTATTTGCTTAAATTGCTTCATCTATTGAATTAAGTTGTAGTACAATTTTATTGGAATTTGGACTTTTAGTTAATTTACACACTTGATTTAATTTAATGTTTTATTTTTTTGTCACCCACGACGACGCGCATAAAGCTTCTTCTGCTCGCTTTGTTTTTTCTGTTTTACCGTTCGCTTCGACGACAAATTCTCAACTGTTGCTGCTGCTGGGAAAATCGAAACAGAAATAAACAAAAACGCGAGAAATTGCAGAGTGCTGCTCAGTAGCAGCACGTTAATAATCCAATCAGTGGGGGAGCGAAAGAGAGCGCGCGCTCACACACAAATATCCAGTTTGATAGTGGCAGCAAAGAGAGCAAGAAGCTCGCTTGCGATCTGTTGTGTGGTTTGTGTCTCGGCTAGAGTTTTTAGTACTTTTAGCGTATGACGAAACCAGTGAATATAAGTTTGAAATTGTAACGGCTGAAAAATGTTTGTATAAATGTTTTTGTTTATTGGTCAATTATTGCACACTTAAATAACTAAAAAACAAAGAAATCGTTAATAAGTTAAATTAAAAATACAATACGAACGAAGACTAAACAACTAAAACTGATGCTAGATCCATGCTGATCTTAAAGCTTATGTATTTACAATTGAATGTGTTTGTGTGTGTTTGAAGAAGTTGCTGATAGATTTGGTATAGAGCGCAGTTTTTAAGAAAATAATGTAAAACTAATGTTAACGCTTATGTTGCTGTTGCTGCTGTTGTCTTTCCGCTGCCAGTTGATCTTCTTCGTTGTCGTCGTCGTCGTCTTCGTTGTCGTCATCATCGTCGGGCGATAGGCCCTCAATCAAATCTTCCAAGTCATCGTCTCCATCATCGACATCATCGACAAATTTATCGATGCGTTTGAGTAAATTATGTTCGCCATCTGACGTTTCATCTTCACTCACATCCAGTTCGCCATCCGCTAGCAGCTCTCCCTCTGCGTCAGCCTCTGCGCCAGCCTCCTCAACCTCATCTTCTTCATCATCATTGTCTTCGTCGTATTCCAGTTCGTCTTCCCCTGCTGCCTGTAGTTTAATGCGAGACTCGGGCAATTGATCATAGTCAAAGACCTGGCGAGTGGCACGCGGCGGTTGTTCAGGTTCCGTGCTCGTCGCGATCTCTGAACCATTCTTGACCTCAGGCTCCTCTTTCACCTCCTCTTGCAGCTCACTCTCTATGCTGCCTGCATGGCTGCCAATGCGCGGTTCCGGCTGCTGTGGTATCGGTTTTGTCACCACCGGTTTAAGTCGCGTCGTTGCTGGCGCCTCGCTGCTAGCTGCAATCTCGTGGGCATCGGCAAACATGTTATCTAGCAGACTGAGCAGATCATGCACGCCACTGGGCGGCGTATTTGTGGTCGGTGAATCCAGCTGAAGCAGATTTGGCCGAGGAGTTGGCTTGGCAGAAGGAGTTAGGGTGGGACGGGGACTGAAAGAAGGATTTAACGGGGGAATTACACTAGGTAGAGGACTTGGGCTGGTCAGAAGATTTGTCAGGGGACTAGGATTTGGCGTAGGTTGCGAACGAAGACTTATGCTGGGACGGGAACTGGTAGCTTGAGTTGGCTTTGCCGTCGTTGTTGTCGTTGTCGTTGCTACTGACTTTGGGGTCGGCTTGATTGCCGCGGTCTTAGGTGTCAGCAGCGGTAGCGTTGCGGTCTTCTCTAGAGTCGTCGCAACCTTGGGCGTCTTCTCATTTGTTTCAGTCGCTTTTGCATTTGTCTTAGGCTTCGTCGTCGACGTAGTTGTAGTGAACGGCAGGGTTTTGGTATGCAAATGCTTGACCTGATAGGTCTCCACAGTGCCGCGCTGTTCATTGGGATCCGCAATGCGCACCACCGGCTCTCGCTTTGAGATAATCGGCACTATCTTGGGACTGTGGGGATCCAGTTCGTTTTGGCCATAGGTCTTCACCTTAGAGTGACCCTCAATGATGAGATACATGGGACCCAGCAGTGGTTTTGGCGGCTGTTTGTAATGCGAAAAGATCGCGTCTGTGGTTAATTCCGGTGCCGGGGCCACTGTAGGTCGTTTTGCCAGATTGCTTGTTTGCGGTATCATCAAACGGGAGCTCGATTGTGTTGTCGACGTCGTCACCGGTCGCATTGTAGTGCTTGATGTTGTGCTCAACGTTATGGGTCTAAAGCCAGCGGTGACAGCTGGTAGCATTGTGGTGTGTGGTGTGATATATAGCTCTGCTGGAGGGCTGCTCGTTGTAGGTGTTTCTATGGTCGGCGGACCCGGCACAAAGGTGATTGGTGCATAAGTCAATGGAGCGTAGGTTGAACTAGGCAGCTGCATATGCTGTGGTTTTGTAGTGCCCATCAAGTACTTGGTGGCGGGCATAGTTGGCTTCATGCGCTGCTTTATCGTGGGCTTCACCAGCTCCTTTTGCAGCAGCTCGTGCAGCCAGGGCTTGCGTGGTGCTGAATGTATGGCATTGGGCGAGCTGCTGCCGCTTTGTGGTCGGGAGAAACTGTAGTGTTGCATGGTCTCCTGCAGATGAGCATCGTTGTAGTTCGGGTGTTGGGGAGAGGAAGAGTACCAGCTGGAGGTCGCCATGGAAGAGGAGGAGGAGGGACTGCTGTAGTGGGGTTTGCCTGACGTGGATGGGGAGGAAGCCAAGAACGGAGCGCTGTAGCTGCTGCCCATGTTGACGCTCATGTAAGAGTTGCTGCTAGGCGAGTTCATCACGCTATGACGATACTCCACGTGGTTTGGCCCATGAGCCTGGTTCATGACCATGCCGTGACCCTGCGTCTGACTTTGGACCATGCCAAGTCCTTGAGCCTGACTCTGAACCATTCCTAATCCCTGAGCGGGGCCCTGGATCATGCCTAGTCCCTGGGCCTTCATCATCATGGGCGGCGGCATGAGATGCGTGTGTGGCATGTGCTGTGGCTGCTGCAGTGGTTGTGGAGCGTAGTAGCTGCGTCGGATACCCGTGTACTTAGACTGCTGAGCAGCATAGGGATGGGACGAAGGATGAGGCGAGGGATGGGACGAAGGATGAGGCGAGGGATGGGATGAAGGATGAGACGAGGGATGGGAAGAGGAATAAGGCTGATGCGAGGGATAAGATGAGTAGTATGAAGACTGTGACGAGGGATAAGAAGTGTAATGCAAAGATTGCGAGGGATGTAAAGCCTTTGAGGAATACATAGCTGCTCCCGATTGCTTCACTTGTCCGGTTCGCAATCGATCTCGCTCATTGGCCACGCCCAGCAGCAGTATTTCGCTTTTGGTCTTGTTTCTCAACATATCTCCCGGCAGCTGCTGTCTCGTCTCCTGACTACTCGCATTGTTCTCGGCCCAGTAACGAACGCGTTCCAGCGCCGGCGGACTGTAGTCATAGGTGGGATCCTTTTGCAGTGGATCGCCATGTCCGAGTGGACGCCACTCGTTGTTGTTGTTGGGGTCCAAGCGAGTGGCAGCTGAAATGAATGAGAAGAGTGAAGACAAGCTGACTCAATAAAACATGAACAGTTTTAATTGCCACTCTGCAGCACTCTGGTGCTGCCCCCCGGCCATAGACAGAGGTGCATGTGCAGCTGAGAGCTAAGAGTGTGAAGAGCGTTACAAATCATAACTCGTTAAGGTGTTAACAAATGTTTTTACACCGTCACCTCGATCATCAGTTGGCGAGGCAGCTATAAAATTGAGCAAATTCGATTAGAGTACAATTTTCTGCTTTTTAGTTTCTAGAGAATTTACTAATGTTAACTTTCATTAACCGTCTTTTATGATAAAAGTTTAATCGAAATAGATTTGTTTTTGAAAAGGTGTAATTTTGTTTATAAATTATCTTTGCTTCTCATTTATAGAAACCATAATAACTTCCCTAGGTCTAATATGAATCTAATGATTAATTACATTAATATTTGTGAAAATTCATTGTGATAAGTTGGATTTCGATCTGCTAAAAAAACAGTAATTATTAATTAAAATGATAGTGTCATTAATAAATTTATGGATCTGCATTAAGTTGCACAGTTTTTCAGCTTAAATATGAGCTATATCCATGATCGCTTCAAGTTAACCTCGCTGCAATTTGTAGTCCACGAATATAATTGATTTGGCTGCCAGTGGCAAGTGCAATCTACAATATACCTCGGTACCGACCAAGTGTGGGCCAAGACTAATGTCGGATCAGATCAGAGTGGGAGTCGCTCTTGGCGATTTAATAAAGCCAAAGTCATAGTTCAAACAGAAAGACCGTAGGCGCCCACCTGCATGCCACAATGATGGAGTTGGGGAGTAGAAAATCTCACTTGGCATAGAGTAGGAAATCACAGTTGGTTGATCAGCTGCCAATGGCCAATGGCCAATAACAAACAGCGTGAGTTGATTGACTGATCAGCAGAGACTGATTTTTTGGGAATTGGCAATGCGGTATGGGGAAGGTGACTGAGGCGTAGCACTGGCAGCTGGCCAAAAGTTATTAGCTGAAAGCAGTCAAGACGCTTTCCATTCGAAAAACAGCTGAACGTGAGCATATGCAACAGGAACTTATTGCTAATACTTCACAAGTCTTATCAGCCAGGGAGTTGCCGCAAAAAATCATTGTTTTTGGATGGAGGGCGTCTCCAGGAACAAAATAGAGTTTTACTTTCAATTTTTGTTTTTTTCCTTATTGCAAACTCTTATTATGCTTTGATCTAAATTAAAATATGAACACATTTTCAATTAATTAGTGAAACCCAACATTTTTGTTATGTAAACATCGTGGTCATACAAATTTTGTACGATTTAATCTTTATAAATTAAAAACTTTCAATAAATTAAAAACTTTTGCTTATAGCAAATAAAAATGAGTGCTATGATACGATTTTTACACCCAAAATGTGAATTTTTATCATCATTTCACAATTTGACTGCAAAATCTTGCAGTATACAAATCTTTACAATATACAAAATCTTGCAAAATTTTGAAAAGTTTTCTTTTACAAATTAAAAAAATTTATTTTGCTTAAAATAAGTGCAAAAAGATATGATAAAAACAGTGAAGTTAAAATTGTGAATTTCTTAATAGTTTCTTTTTCGTCATACGAGAATAATTATCATATTTAATTTGTTTTACTATCCAGTCTTCCGCCTTCACTCTCCACTCTCCATTCTCCACTGTCCGCAGTGCAATCTCCTCAATTCAGTGGTTTCTCCAATTGTCCTTGCATAATTGCCCAGTAATAGTTTTCACTTTCATTTGCCGCACCACATTAAAATAGCGCGCATGATTGCGTTAAAATTGTTTGCATCTCCTAATGTTGGCCATTAAAATAGCGCCTCTCTTCTCTTCTCTCCCCACCCCACTCTCCTTAAACCACCGCTTATACATAAATGAAGCAACTGATCAACTGGATCTCTTGTTGTGGTCTCTTTGTGTCAATTATGTCGGCATTTGGTGCTGGCCACAAAATCAAAGTGCAAATCTTTCATATTTGCGGCATTGCAAGCAGTTCATTGCCACGCTGCCCCTTTCCTCACTCCCCCCCCCTCACTCTCTCTCTCTCTCCCTCCACTCAGCTCTTTCGCTTATTGTCTTTGCTCACCTGCTGCTGTTGCTGTTGCTGTTACATTGGGCGTCACAATGGCCAAGACATTCACTTCATCCTGACGATTGGCAGTCTTCACGCTCGCTGTCGCCGTCGCCGTCATAGTTTGTGGCAAGACCTCGAACACATCATCAGGCAAGGCGCAACAATGGTGCACATGCCACAGCAGCATGCAACACAATATTGTGGCCAAATTGTTGGTTTTGTGCCGTTCGCTAATCATCGTGCAGCAACAATGCGGCTTATCTGTAAATGAAAATTTCGGAAATTTGTAATGTAAATTACGCCTTTAGCTGATTCCTGATTTCCCGATTCCATTCGATTCGATTCGCTGGCGATTGCCAAACAAAAGACTCAGGCAACGTAAGCTTGATTTGCACTCTCTTAAACAAGTCTTTAAACGCAATGTCTAAGTGAATAATTTCATGTTATTAACGTGACTTTAGCACACATCCTTGTGTTAGCTGTATTTTGGGTGAATTTGCAAAGTTGTTTCCTCGATTGTTTGTCAAGGCTATTGAAAGATCTAACAGTAGGTTGTGGTAATGATTAAAATTTCTTGAAATTAATTGTATATATAATTTTTAAATGTAACTATAGTTATAAGAGCAAGACGTAGCTTTTAGTTTTTATATTAGAAAACTCAATAAACAAGCATTTTGAATTAATTTCATTTTAATTAAAGTAAGAAAGTCAATTTTCAGTCTCTCTAATATTAAATTACTTATTAAAGATATTTTTGTTGGCCTTATACATACTAAATTACTTTTCTATAGGAATTTACATATTTATTCAATTTATTATTAATAAAAATGTATGGCCAACCAAACAGGACTCTAAAATAAATAATTGAGAAGGTATTAGCATAATTTCAAATAAACGATTATTGTGATAGTTTCAACTAAATGTACATCTTGGAATTTATATTGCTGTGTATAAAGCTTTACGTTGCAGCAAAGTGAGAGACGAAAGATAAATAAAGAACTGGCAGAAAAAACGTAATGAAAGAGGCCAGGACAGGCACAAAGAAGACCGGCCTTTAACTGACAACTTAATTAAAAGCCATCTCAAGATGACTTCGAGTCTTGGTCTTGGATCTTGATCTTGGTCCGCCTTCAGTTTGCTTTTGGGTGGTCGTATTTCAAAGGGGCTTTTCTGGGACACATGTCCTTAGGGTTACGTCTGGGCCATCAACGGAATGAAATGGAAAGATCTCGGATCTCGGTTGCGTTGTCAACGTCGATCGCCGAATGAAAGTGAAACTTGTGCACAATGTTTCTGCTTCACTTTTTTTTTTGGGAACATAAAAAGCAACAGCGACAAAAGCCAGAGTAACAAAATTTGCATTTATTTTGCAGCGACTCCGCAGGTTGTCGTTGTTACTGTTGTTGCTGTTGCTGCTGTTGGGGCTGCTGCACGGCGGCCAAGTTGGCGGCAATCGTAAAAATTAACTTGATTACTACACGCATAAATAAAGCCATTAAATGGCAAACATCTCTCTGCACGGCCGGGCAATTAAAATCAAATAAAATTTACCGACAACCAACGAATCGAAGCCACCGTAGAAGCTTCGTTATATCGGCAGAAGCGTGTCGATAACAAAAAGCGATAGGCACAAATGAGAATTATCGAACGTAAAGGAAAGAAGTGGCCTCTCTCTCTTATTTACAATTACTTCTATAAAGTAGGCCTTTTTATTAACTTGTTATTCAATTTGTATGATCTCGTTACCATTTGTTTTACATAATGCATTTAATTATGCCTAAATTGCGTTATTTAATTATGAATTTTATTATGTTTTTTCATGAATGAGCTTTCAGCTAGCCGCGTTAAACGAGTTTCTGCCGACAGTGGAGGAAGTGTTGTGCGCTAATGTTTTATGATTAGTAATTGCTCTTATTGTTTACTTTTTAGATGATCTAACTAATAAGTATGTTAATAGGTAAACTATGCATGTAACTTTGCGCTCTATAAGCGATCGATAACAGAGCAGTAGAATTATGTAAGGGAATGTTGCGCTGTAACTTAAATACGTCACATAACATTAACATAACCAGCAGAAATTGTGCATTAACATGCATGAGGCGTTAACATTCCCTTTGTTCTGCGGCTCTGTTAACTTGAACAGCTGAGTTCTATAGCAGCCAGCTTATAATGAGAAAATTCATGAATTATGCGCGTTGAATATTAATAGTTGAATTATATGAATATGTAGCAAAGAAAGTAAGTTGGAATGCAAAGTATCAAGATGTGCTTTTAATAATTCATATTTAATTGACACATTTACGACTCCGACATAAGCATAAATGTAAACATGATTAGTGTCTGTTTTGCTGTTTTATATGGGCAATATTTTCATGAGCATTCAATGTACTCGTTACTCACATAATCTCGATACTTAAAGCCTATCGGAAAGTTAATCTTGAGATGCTTAAAAGCATCGCATTACATTGGCATTGGCATCGTCATCGTCGTCTAGCCAAATAAATGGCCCAACCCAATGCAGCGGCTGTTAAGTGAACGCTTAAGCCAATGAGGCGGCTGTGAATGCATTCGAGATCGAGATCGAAATAGAAAAACCAAAAACAAACAGACCAATAAACATACAAACAAGCGCAACGGCAGCAATACCATCAACAACAAAAACAACAACAACAAGAGTAAGTGACAAGCTAAAACCGAAAGATTCATTCAAGTGTGCGACACTTTTTATGCGTGAAATAAAAAGCGACGACAACAACAAGCTGGGATGCCAACATGGCAGCGTATTAGCAAAGACAAATACTAATTGCAGCCAAAGCAGCAGCAACATTTGCTGCAACTTGCAGCAGTTTTAGTTGTTTTTTTTTTTTGCTGCCCGGCAGTTAATTTCATTTAAAGAATGTCATCTTCACTTTAAGTGAAAGATAAATACACACACACACACACTACTACAACAACAGCAACAAGCAAACGCAAACACACACACTCAAAGTAAATCAACAGTTGCAAGTGTTTGGCATTGTCTCCTTTTCCTTCAACTTCAACTTCATCTCGAACAGTTGGCGGTTTTCCGCTGCCAGCGCTGCGTATGAGTGATGTTTGTATTTTGTTGTTGTTGTTGTTGTTGCTGCCGCTTCTGCTGCAGCTGTGTTGTTAGCTTACGAGGAGCGTCTTAATTCTTTGCGCAAATAGCGTTTTGCACATTCGATTTCGCTGAGATTGCAACAACATTCGCAGCAGCGAAAACAGTAAACAACAAAACACGCACAACAATCGCCAGCTGCATTTGTTTTTGTATATGTGTGTGTGTGACTACAATCGACAGCATCAATTATCGATAAGCTTCTTTGATTACCAGCTCTGCGAGCTACGAAACCTTCCTGAACAGCCAGCTTTTGAGAGTGTGCAAATAATAAAAATGACAGTAGAATATTTTATGAAAAATGATCCATGTGAAATTAAAATTTCAATCTAAATATAAATTCACTTCCAAATCTGAAATCGTGCAGACTAATTAATGTGTATTTTATGATATTATATGATTATACTATTTTGTCAAGGATTTGTTCAACTTATTTAACAAATTTAAATTGAAAGTCTTAAATTTATAGAATGTTCAAATTTCATTTCAATCTTTTATTTGAAATAATATTTGGAAACAAATTAAATATGGAAATTATACATTAATTCTGATTTGGTCTAAACACAAAACAAATTTATAGCTTTATAGAATTTTCAGCGCGTCTAATAATTTTGCATTTTCAAAGTAGAAGAACTACTTAGAATTTATTTTTAAGTAATTTTACGTATGGAATTTAAAATGTTATATTTAAGTTGAACACCACAATATCCTTACTACATACTTTTTCTTCTTTACAGCACCTTCACCCAATACAAATTTGCTTTTCTTTTCCATTGTTTACATGAAATTATTCCAAGATTTTGCATCATCTTTATAGCATACATTCAATACCTACCATTCAACGCAGGCACTTTGGAATTCAGTATAAACTCAAATTTGCAGTTGTTTGTTGTTAAACGTTGGAATTATCCTTGAATTTATTTTGTTTGCTAAACACGTTGTTGAACTTTGGAATTATCCTACTATTTGTTTTGTTTGCTGAACACTTTGTATTGTTTAACATTAATATTTGGCAGTCATTGCTTGATTAACTTGGCTGCTATTGTAAATGCACTCTGTTTTTGGGGCTTTGACAGCGACTTTTAATTTGGCCCATTCGCATTCGCATACGCAAATTCAATTTCGATTCGAATTGCAATGCCAAACATTTCATTTCATTCAGTATAGTAAATTTCACTTTTAAAGCGGTGACGACTAGTCACACTTTGGGCCCGGGACCGAGAAGACTCGAATCAGTCATTCGCACCGTTTTGTGTGTGTTCGAGAGGAGCAGGAAACTCGATTGTTGTCGATGTCGATAGCGTTGCTGTCGTTGCGGTTTTGCTGCGTTGCATCCGTTTCAAAACGCGTCCGTTTGTTAACTGATTTCGCGTTGTGTTGGCCAAAACTCAAATTCGAAAACAGTTGTAAGAAGCAGCGTCGAAGACGACGACGACGACGCTGCAAACGTCGCTGCCAGTACAACGAACCAGACAAGTGGCCAGACTGCCACCAGACCACCAAATACTCGGCCCTCTCTCGGCTCCCCGCTTCACGAAAAACAACAACAACAACAAAAATCTCCAGGCGAGACTGCGCAATTGGCAGCTGCACTTGTCGCTGCCTAAGTCGTCGTCAACGGCGCTGCCAACGCTGCCGCTTGGCGCTGCCACTTGCTGTTGACCACAGCGAATCAATAAACATGCGTCAGCGTCTCTGTCGCCGTCGACGTTGACGTTGACGTCGACGTCGCTGTTAGCCGGCAAAGTTGTCGTCTTTTCGCTTTTGTTGCTACCTTTGGCTTTAGCTTTAGCTTCAGCTTCGTCTTCAGCTTCAACTTCGGCTGTGGCTTTGATTTTGGCTCTGTTGCTGGCTTTGGCATTGCTTTTTTTTTTTTTTTTTGCCGAGTTGTTTCTCAACTCCTGCTCTCTTCTCTTCTGCTTTGTGCCGCCCGCAAACAGACTCACTTTTCACTGCAACTGCAACTGCAACACATTACTGACTAACTGACTGACTGCCTGAATGACTGAATGACTGACTAACTGATTGACTGGCCAACTTGACCATGAAGTTGTCTCTAACTCGGATTATCAAATACAACAAACCGGAGATGGTATATCGCATCGTACAAACCTGGTTAATAAAGTTAGCTATATGCACCTATTTATTTTAGTAACTTATTACTTTATCTATTATTACAAAATTATGATATATTATAAAATATTTTGTCGGAATTCCTATATATGTTATTTTTATCAAGTCTGGTTTTTCATTTTTCATAATCGTGAATTTAAGATAATTATTCCGATTTAGTTTTAATTCATTTATTGAAATGTTAAGATTATTTATCGATATTGCAAAATAGAACAAAATCATAAAAAACTAAAACTAATAATTAATTTAAATTGGTATTTGAATTTATATTTATTACAAGTTTTATATAATTTAAGATTTTTTATTTTATAGTTGTTTTATTTGTATTATTATATGTAAGCAGAAGTAAACTAAATTTGACATGACATTTGAATTCATTCTTAATAGAACTTAGATGTTTTGCTTTCTGTTTTTTTTTTGTTTAAAGAATTTATTATTTCATTGTTGCTTGTTTTAAAAAATTGATAATAGTAAAAGTCCTTTAAAAACTAAACTAATGCGTATCAATATATTTTATTAAAACATATTAAATAAATAATGATTTTATGATCTGAACAAAAAATCATTGTCAACATTTAGTGTTCTATATTGATTGAGTGATGCGAGTTTCAGTTGCTATTGCGTGTGTCATTAATGATTTGCTATCTGGGCGGTCAACGCTTGATCAACTTTCGCTTTTGTTGCACAGCCAACAACAATGACAACAACAGCAACAATTGGCATGTTTTGTGTGTTGCATAAAGCGAGAAAAAATGGGGATCTCTTGGCGTTTGCGTTTGACTGAGAAAACATTTCTTTGGCGCTGAAATTGAAAAATATGTTAAAAGCTTAAGGCAGTCAGCAGCAGCAGCAGCAGCAACAACAAGAAAAGTAGCAGCAGTCAAGTGACAACAACAACAACAACAACACTTGAGAGTCAGTGTGACAGTCGAGTCATGATGCCAATGCCAGGGTTGTGACTATTGTTGATTTGTTGTTGTCGACGTTGTTGTTATTGTAGTTGCTGTTGGGCGTGTGCGTATTTGCAAAAGAGTTTTGTGGCCGCCGAGACATGCATAAAACTTGTAAAGCCATTAAAAGCGCTTACAGTGCCAACAGCAACAACTACAACAACAGCGGACAAAACAATCAAACAATATTGTTGTTAGTTCCCCATTTGATATTGCTGCTGTTGTTATTGTTTATTGTTGCTGTTGTTGTTGTTATTGCTGTTGTTGTTGCGAGTGCGCGGCTCATTAGCTTGATGTGTTAATTAAAGCGAATGCTGCAAAAAATTTCGAATAACTACAACAACAACAACAAAATGACTGCAAAAGTCGCTTCCAAAAACAAAAGACTTAGGCAACGAACTTGCCACAATGACTTTCACAAAAGAATGCAAAGCTGTCGCGTTAAATATGACATTGACTGACTAACTGACTGAGTGATTGAATGGCTGAGTGAGTGACACGCCCACAGCAACGCCCTCCTCCGTCGCTCTCTATGAATCTTTAATGTTCCCTTTTTCCCTTTCTCTGTCTATAACTCTTTTTTTCTCTATATATCTTTATTCTATATCAACATCTTTATTTTTCTCTCTCTCTCTCTCTATCGCGCGATCTTTAACGATTACTAGCTCGAATATTTTTCATCTACATCTTTCTCCTTTTTTTATTGCAACTCTTTTCCACTCGCTCTCGATCATCGCGTTTGTTGCGTTTGTCGGCTTTTGTCTTTGTTGTAGTATGACAAATAAATTTATGCTGCTGGCAACTTGCAACTTGGTCACTTGGCTTAAGTTTTGCTTGCAACTCTGCTTGCACTGTGGCGCCCCTCTCTAATTAGCGCTTGCGTGTTGCATGTTGCCTGTTGCACGGTCCATGCTCCATGCTCCATCCTGCCGCGCGTATATATGTAAATCGTATCAATAAATTTATTGATTTCAACTGTTGCCGCTGCGCTGACTTGTTGAATATTTTGCCAAAGCGATTTATGCGTCGAGCATGCAAATTTGTTGTTGCTTTAATGAACATGTCGCCATCATATGGAAAGAGTCATCACCACACGCACCGCACTCCCCTCCTCCCCCTCTATACTCCTCGCTTTGCACTCAATTTCTTATTAGGCAGCCAAAGACCTTTCACTTGTCTCTAGCAACAATTTCACCCTACAAAATATATTTGTTGTAGTTAGTAGCATATTTCCGGGCAGCCAAAGAACACTTTCAAACCGACCAATTGACTTGCATTTGGGTTAGGGACAGTTTCGGCCGCCTGTGTTGCATCTTTAAGCAGGCGAAAATGGCGAACAACAGAGTGAAATGTTGTCGTTGTCATTGTTGTTGTCGTTGTTGTCGCTGTTGTCGTCGCCCCTGGTGCATGGCTAATTAGATAAACAAATTTGCTGGCGACGCAACGAAACGAACGCTACATTGTTGCACGCATTCGAAATTCGAATTATTGAAAAGTGAAAAAGCAACAACAGCAACAACAGCAATATTGCTTACAGTTTCTAAAAGAAAGTGAAAAGGCAAACGCACGCTCACAGAACGCACAGTGCGAACGTCAAGCGTAAAGCGTAAAGTGCGCCGCCTAATGGCCGTCAACGTGCAACGCTTGCCGCAAGCTGCTTGCAACGTGCAGCCTACAACGTACAGCGCCTTAGTTGGCCAGGACCAGACGCAGATCAATCCCAGAAAGAGCTGAGCTGGACGCGTGTCACGACTCTCGACACTTCAAAGCCATTAATCATAAAGCAAATACATTTATGAAAGCAAAGTCAAAAGTCTTTTAGAGATTGACAATGCGAATAGATTAATCAAATAATAAATAATCAAGAAATATTAATGACAGTCCTAGAAAGAGTTCCTTTATTTATTTCTTAACTCTTAATTAGGTATTAATTATGATTTGTTGCGTATTCCTTACTCTCTATTAAACACTTTATTTTCGTTTTTCGTATTTTTCAAAAATACACATTTTAAACACATTGCTTATTAAACTAACACAAAAAAATGTTTTGTCATGTTTTAAGTGTAACTAATGTTCAATTTTAATTCAAAATACTCTATTGCAATTAATAGTATTAGTTTATTTCTAAAGGATTTGAAACTTTAATGTTTAATTTAATTAACAAATTCTATTATTGTATAAATTATGTTCTAGTTGATATTTATTGTATAGTATTCACTACTATGAATATAGAAATTTATGTGAGATTTAGAGTTCAGTTTATGTACTTATCTTTAAAACTGATAAATAATACTTTTTATATATTTTTACTTATATCAAAATAATAAAATTAAATATTAAACAAATTCTTCAGTTAGTAAAAATAAATTTACAATGGAAGCTATTTAGCTAATAAGTTTCCTTAGTGTCACATTCATACGTAGATCAAAGAAATTCTCGGAAATGTTTATTTTGAGTTTTAAAATGTTGAAAAGTTCAATTTCGAAACTTTAAATGCAGTAGTCACTAGCTTATGTCTGTGGCATTTTGCGATATGGTTGGAGATGGACACGAGCTCATCTCTGGCAATCACTGCTAAATGCCACTGATCTGCAGCTAAAGACAGAGACTGAGACAGAGATAGAAACAGCAATTGAAGCAATGTGAGAGACAGAGACTGAAACATGGACAGAGCCACAGTCATTCACAAGTTGTGATGCTAAACAAATATGACTAATTATGGAGGAACTGAGACTGCGACTGCGACTGGAACTGGAACTGAGACAGAGACAGAGACTGTGACTGCGAGTGCGAGTGCAACTACGACTGGATACTCATGAGGATGGAGACTGGGAGTCGACACTAAACAGTGCCACATAATGCGATCGTCGTCTTCGTTTCGACGTAAATGGGCAGAGACCGAAGAGGCCGAGACCGAGACAGAGGCAACAACTTGGTAGTTGTAACCAGTTGGGCATAAAAGCAGCCAACAAACACCCGCAATTTCGCCAATTCGTGGAAAAAAAGCAAAACAAATAAAATACAAATACAGATGTGGAAATACAAATGAAAATAAAAATACAAAATACAAAATACAA
The DNA here is from genome assembly GCF_023558435.1 of Drosophila sulfurigaster albostrigata. NCBI lineage: Eukaryota > Metazoa > Arthropoda > Insecta > Diptera > Drosophilidae > Drosophila > Drosophila sulfurigaster. The sequence goes on from NC_084881.1 coordinate 22,315,587, forward strand.
TTGCAGTTGGCAATTTCAATGAATGAAATGCGTTTTACGCGCAGTTTTCACTGCCCCGCCAATTTGGCTGTCTTCCTCCTCCTCGTCTTCAACTCTCTCCTCTCTCTTCCACTGCTGCAGGTTTAGGGGCTTCAAAGGGGCGTGGCAACCTGCTGCTCCAGCAGCGCGTCGGCAAACTCTTTGAACCGCTCCAGCCAAAGACTCTGCGCTGGGGCATTGCGCCAGTCACTTTGATGGCCGAGGATTTTGTGAACGCCTTGAGTGTCCTGCCAGCACGTGAGCACAGGATCACGGCCTGCGTGGACGCATATCGATCGCAGAGCCTGGAATTTGGCGATCGCCATCGGGTGCCGAATGTCTTCACCAGCTTCGAGCAACTTGCCAGCTGTCCAGATGTGGGTGAGTATTAACTAAGAGATCTTAACATTACTAATGATCACAGCAATAAAGTTAAAGATAGAAACTATAAACTAAAATGAGATATAATTTTATAATTATAAATAAACAAGTAAGAAAGCTACAGTCGAGAGTGTATACTGCAAAAATACTGAAAATATACTTGATGTTTGGTGTATTAATATAGTAATTCACTCTAAATATACCATAGAGTGCAAAATATACGAGATTGTTAATCAAAGCAACGTTTAGGTGTTTAAGAAGTTATAAATAAGCAAGTTTAGAAAGCTACTGTCGAGTGTGCTCAAAATAATATACCACAAAAATACTTTTAAAAATATGTGAAGTGGTTTATTTGGTATATTGATATAGGACTACATTCAAGATATACTATATAGAGTGCAAAATATACCAGATTATCCGTTAAAGCAACCCGTAGCAAGATTGTAGCTTTTACATGGATATATTGTAATATACAATTATTATATGTTTTTGTCGTGTACATAATAAGCAAAAAATTCCAATTGTTTAATTAACTTGAATAGACAATATTCAAATAATAATAATATTACCAAATCTATGTATCTTTTCTGTTTCTCTGGTCACATTTAATTAAAATGTAATCTCGGCTTTCTGGATTCCATTATAAAATGTTCCCTGTTCCTTTGCAGATGCTGTCTACATATCGCCATCGAATGGCATGCACTGCGAGCTCTGCCACCTGATGCTCAACCATGACAAGCACGTGCTCTGCGAGCAACCCTTGGCCATGACTGAGCAGCAGGTGATGGGGTTGATGGAGAAGGCGCAGGCACGTGGTCTCTTCCTTATGGAGGGCATCTGGTCGCGTTGCACGCCCGCCTATCGCATGTTGCGCGATCACCTGAAGCGTGATCAGCTGGGTAGAGTCTATCATGTGGATTGCAGCTTGGGCTGGCCTATATCCAAGGAACTGGTGGACAATACGGGCTATGCGGGCGTCACCAGAGACTTGGCTCCATATGCTTTGCAGTTGGCGCTTTGGGTTTATCGCGCGGTGCCGCAGTCGATTCGGGTGAGGGGAAAACTCAATCGACAGGGCGTCGATGTGGCCAACACCATTGATGTGTACTTTAACGACAATCGAACGGCGCGTTTGACACTCAGCACACAGGACACATTGAGCAACGAGGTTCAAATATTTGGCGAGAAGGGCAATGCCAGAGTAAGTCTTGAAGCAACAAAGGTAGTTTTGCTCTTGACAAAACTTTACTACTCCTTCTTCTCTTTTGTCAGTTGAATAATCTTTGGTGTCCTGATCTCTTGGTGTTGCAAAATGTGGACTATTCGTTTACTCTACCGCAGTCAAAAGAGCCAACCACTTACCACAATCGCATTGGACTCTGCTACGAGGCGCAGGAAGTGCGCAATTGCATCCTGGCGGGACGTACTCAAAGCTGCCTCTTTAGCCACAATGAGAGTCGCTTGCTGTCCAACCTAACAAATCAAGTACATGATATGCTGGGAGAGCAATGGGAAAAAGTGTTGGCGCTGAGAGATCAACAAAAACAACAACAGAATGTGCAACAACAGAAACTGAAAGAACAAAATGAACAGCAGCAAATAGAGCAACAACAAGAAAAGCAAAAGCAATTGCTTCACCAAGAAATGCAGCAACAACAAGTTCAGAACAATTGAAAGCTCTGCGGAGTAGATAACGAGGCGTGTGTTCCAGCTTAGCACAGACTGCAACCAGCTGTTAATGGCTGCCAAAGCGTTCACAACAACCCCAGCGTAGACTTCAACCAGTCTGCAGCTTTTTTTAAGTAGCCGTTAAGTACGAGAGGCTGGTACGCAGCTCACAGCAACTCCCAACACAACTCTACCTGCTTATCTTGCAAAGCTTCTTGAACAATCTATTGCGTTGTGGCTGCGAAATCATGCGGAGCACATCGAACCTTTGAGAAAGACCAAAAACCTGCTCAGTGACTAATACGTGAGGCGGTTTCCAAAGCAAATTACAATAGCAATTTTGTTGAGACGTATACATAAACAATGATAAGAGCGAACAAAAAAAGCTTATCACCGGCATGGCGAGTAAACAAAGATGCATTTATATAAACAAATGGGCAAACAATTAAATTAAGAGCTTTTCCGTTAGAGCGCGAAGGGAAAACTAGGTCGACGGGCAGGGACGGAAAATCGAACGAATAGGCGAATATATAATACATACAATGTATATATAGATAAACATAAATGTATGTATGTGTGATATTTACATACATACATAGTTATGTGCGCCTAATCACGTCGCCTGCTTTGTTTTGGTTTAGTAGTTTGCCATTTGAGCGTTAACGGAAAATTTGTGGCAATGAGCCGGGCAGTGACATGGAAATGCAACATGTGTGTTTTGCCTGCCTACTCGTCTAGCTGGTGATGCAATTCGAAATGCAGTCCCAGGGACAACTGCAGTGCGACCCAAGTCAAGGGTTGCTAACGTGGCCTTTTACGTAAGAAGAACAAGAGCATGCTTGCAGTGTGTTTTAAAAACGTGTGTATTATGAAAGCAAAATTTAAATTGTCGAGGCAAAAATATGTTTGACGTTGTCATTGCGTTTTTTTTTGTATTTTTGTTTTTTTTTTTTTTTGTTTTTGTTTACCGCGCATTTTGTAAACACAACACAAATAAATTGCGCAGCAAAAATTTGCTGAAAGTTTCGCTCTCTCTATAGAACTTCAAGCGAGAGAGAGTTTTGGGGCAATGAGAATTTACAACCCAGTAGTGAATGACAATTGGAAAATTCTAGAGCTCTCAGCAAGCATTGCAAAAGTGTCATTGGATACGACGGGAAGCAAAAATAATTTGTGGGAGAAGCTTATAATCTGAAAGCAGCAAGCACAAAATTCTAATTAAGGTAAAAATTTTTGTAATATAATTGTAAAACATTATGTATAGCTACAGCAAATTGTCCACAGTGTCTCCAGTTTTGGGAGAGCAACGAGTCTGAGAGAGAGTGCCGGTCTGCCGCCGCTCTTGCTGTTACAAACAACAACAAAGCGTCAGAAAAAAGCTCGTGGTGTGTATAAAAGCAGGTGTCAGTTGCGCACATAAAGTTCAATTTCCATTCGTGTTTTGCTGCGAGAGGATATCGAAGAAAACACAGCACATACCAAGAACAACAACTACAACGCAAAAAAAAGAAAAAAGAAAAATACTCATTTAATTGCAATAAGAAAGATCTCAAAAGAAAGCAAAACATGTCTGAGGCACACTTTGACGAGTACGAGCACTACAACTTTGACCATGGCAAGCACATCTTTTCAAGCCACAGCGGCAAGCAGCGCTCGAAGAAGGAGGCCACCGAGCACACCAATCACTTCGACCCCTCTGGCCACTCTAGAAAACTATTGACCAAGCTCATGAACACCAACAACAACAAGAAGACTGTGAAAAACTGATGTACAAGTCACGCCAAAGCGCAGTCGACACAACAACACACACACAAAAAAACTTGAGCAGAAGAGTGCAAAACAAAAAAAAAAAATACATAAAAAGGCGAATATTGAAGATTGAAAAATCAAAGCAAATCAAAGAAAGGTAGCCCAAAAGGAAGAAGAAAGAAGAGGTGAACAGAGGAGAGACTGCTGCGCCAGCGGCGGCAGCTGGCACTGTCGGCTCTCGCTGGAAAACTAGAAAGAAAAGGAAAAGAAAAGAACACGCTGGAATTACTTATTGCATAGTTCTAGTTTATAAACAAATTTTTTCCTAAACTTAATACACTTACCATACAGACTTATAATTATAATTTAAGCTTAGTGCGATTCAAATTATGAAGTTTGCTTTAGGTCTAACTTATAAAATAAAAAGAAAAACACAAACTAATCTCAATATTTTAATACGATGGGAACATTATTTTGCAGCGCCTTTTGCATTGGAATTGGAACCCGAACCAAACCCACACACACCGTCACCAACACACGTTTTCACATGCATACATTGATGCAAAAGCTTTGTGCGACGTTTACACTCTTACGACTGCCTCCCCCCACAGAGATTTCGTACGTGTGTGCGTGTGCGAGTGAGTGCATATTTATAGCCTTTTAGTTGAACTCATTTGCACTCAGCTCACAGTGCCTTGCGGTGATCATTAAGCACGTCTCCCTTTGTTTAGCGTTATCTACAAAACTGCAATGTAAATACAGTGTGTGAGTGTGTTTGTGTAAATACACACATACATATGTATGAACATACGATCCGTGCGATCGACGCGGAAATCTCCTGACCTTCCATAAACAGTTCATTCAAACTACTCGCTCAATTATTTACAAATATTTATCTTCCGTTCGCAGTGTAAAAATTATTCGCTAAACAAATACAGGGTGATTTTTTTTTTTAAATACATTTTAACAAAGTTTATTAAATTTCAAAAGGCGATTGAGTTTTTGTTGTCAACATTTATGTTGTTTATTTAACTTGTATTAAAAAATATCTTAGTTCTTATATTCAGGCTGTTTTTGAAAGCGATTATAATAAGCGTATTTAACGCACGTATAAGAGTGTGACCATAAGTTAGTTTAAAATATACAAAAATACTGTAATAGTTATTTGCGCTTAGGAGTTCGGTATATTTTACCCTAAGGCGTGGGCGCTATAGCAGTGAGCTTTAGCACGACCACTGCATGTCAGCTGTCACATGTGCGGCACAGCGGCTCAACAGTTGTGCAACTGTTTCGGATATTTCGATGTGTTCTATTTGCTAAGCAGGCTAGGTTGTAATCCATATAAAAATCATAAATTTTTATTTACTTTTCACTAAAAAGCACATTTAAGTCACAGTTCATATTTGCAAAATTCATTGCAGTGTTAAATTACTAGACAAAACGTGAGTAAAACGACACACAAACCACACACCAAATGCACTATAAAAATCGATCAATATGTGGAATGGGGCAACAATAAGTGAGAGTGATAGAAGAGGAGGAGGAGGTGGTGACAAATCGCAACGCAACCGGCACACGGTCAATGATCGTTTTTTTAGTGTGAAATATATTATACTTGTTGATAACACCATAAAGCTATTACACAATTTTAAACTGTTTCTCTGTTTTGAAGATTTTACATACACGCTGCACACCACAAACACTCCAATTGGAATTCTCCCTACCACTAAGTAAAAATGGCAACGTTCCTTAATTTGAGTTCGGTAAAGCTTAACAAATGGCAAGTGGCGCTGCTCCTGGGCACTCCGCTGGCCATTGGCCTGGGGATGTATGTGCTACGTAAGAGCGGCAACAAAGACGATACAAACGCGACCACAAAAGGCGGCAAACAACCGGCAACGTCGACGACAAAGTCGAAGAAGGGTAAAATTGAGAATAAAACTTTATCCATTGATGGCACT